>NW_019385251.1:117964-141320 GCF_000671375.1 Centruroides sculpturatus | reverse complement strand
AACAGGAAAAGTAACTTTCGTTATCATGGAATTATAACAAAACCTGCCAATTCAATATAAATGGAAAAAAAATATTATATGGAATTGAACGAAAATGAAAATTTGCTTGATAATTCAACTACGCTTGTTGGAGAACAATAAAAACACTACACTCAACAAGCCACCAATAAAACTCAACTGCCTAACCTATAACCAAAGTCTCCTTTTAATTTGTTTAAAAAAAAAGCGCTTGACAAACTTGCCCCGCGTGCCGAAGTTGCCCCGGTCTCCCCTAAGTAAAAAAACGTAACCAAATTTATACATTATTATAAATAATTGATTTTCATAATATAAAGTATTTTTATTAAAAGTTTTACATACCGCACTTCACATGTCTCACGATATTAATAATTATAAATAACGTAAAAAACTGTAAATACTTCATAACTTCTGATCAGTTCTCAATCTTAAATTTTCGTTTCCCTTAAAGTATGAAATTAGTGAAACTTCTGTCTTTAGTTCTAAGCCCACTGTCAATTTCCTTCTGCCAAGTGTTTTTAACAATCCACGTGCCACTTCCACTGGAAATAAAAGTAACAAAAAAAAGATATAGGGAGAAGGTGGTATTATGGAACCACTCCATTTCAAACTGATAATAAAGGCGAACTGTAGCGGATTTTGGCTAAACTGCACTAAGCAGATAACCATAGCAAGGGGAAAACACGTTTTACTTCAGTTAAACGGTTGTCCATAGTGAATTAGCATATTTTTGTTTTCTTGAAATTCGAAAGTTTTGGATTTTAAGTTAATTTAATTATTTTTAAAATAGTAGTTGTAGGTTCACTGGTGCATGTATTCCGTTCCAAAGACTTAGGGGTACATATTAATCTGTGTGATGTTCTCGTATTTTAAAATTTGGTCTTGACTGACATAATTCAAGATGGCGATGTTATTGGTGCTTTTAATATGGAGTCCGTCTAACTTTTGTAAAGGTATGCGGTAGATAAATCAAAAAACAAAACAAAAATGAAAAAAGTAAAAATAGTTACCTAACACTATATAAGCATTATACTTGTGACTTTTGTGAATGATTAGATTTCTCTTTGAACATTTCTTTATTATTATTAGGGAGCGACTGTGCAGACGCGAGAGAGCGAGAATATGTGGCGAGAGGAGGCGAGAGGGGATAAATATCAAAACCTGTCAGATATGTGCGAAAACCAAAAATTCGATCTCTCCAGCGTTATTTATCGCTTCTCGTTTTTGCATGGTTTTCCTCTGCGATAAGTAAATCGATCGCTCTAAATTCGTGTCTGCATAGTCGCACCTTATTATTACATCATTTTTACGATAAAATACATTGGAGTAAATAATTTTTTAATTATTTAACATTCTTTGTACTTTCCTATTTACTTTTGGATACATTAAAGCAGTTTTTGAAAACATACATTACGGTTCCATATTGCCACCCGGTTTACCCGGTTTACCGGCTTACTTTCTGACTTTTTGTACATAAGCCTTCAAAAACCATACTTAAGTTTACAGTAGCGAAAAATCTAATTAGAAACATCAAGTTAGATAGATACTAGTACTTTACGCATAAAAAGTGCAAGTGTAGTTATGATAGCTTGTTTACAATTTACTATAATAAATATGAAATTCTATAATACCACCTTCTCCTCTACAAGTTTTTTCTAAATTGCGTTTTACAAATTTAAATTTTTATCGATGAATTATTATTTCTTACTCGTAATATGAAGTTAAATAATTTCATGGTAACCTTTGCCAAGAAATAATGTAACTTCATAATTATTCTTTAAAACTACTTTCAATTTATTCTAAAATGGTTAAAAATTACTGAGATAAATTTGAATATTTTCATAAATGTATTTATATACGATAATAATTTCTATATAGTCTATATTTATTTGTACTTTTTCCATTAATCTTTATAAATAAATTTAACATACTTTACGATTTATAATGTAATAACTTCTCTTTCTAATGACTATTTGACCTTAAAATTATTCTTTCTGCATTTTTTCTTTCAGTACTAGAATTACAAAATAGAGTATATCGGCTTTAGATTCAAAAAATATTTTAAACCTTGTTTAACTAAGTTCTTAGACGAAGTAAGGTAACAAAAACTACCAAGATAGGTAAACTATTGGTGAATTCTAATATATTTTTAAACAATATACTTCCATCATAAAATTTATTTAGGGTTCTTTAATTGTATAATACTTTTTAGTTATCAGAATAACACTGTTTATAGTATGAACGTGTAAAATCTGAAAACACAGTAAAGATATAACTGCTGCTACACGTCAGCTTAATTAAGACAGAGTATAATTGAGTACAATAATGTTTATACTAAAGTTAAACTTAATTAGAATTGATAATACGTACCTCTATTCGAAAAACGATAATTAAAATATCAGAAAAATGGCAGAAACTAAATATTATTTATTGATGACCATTACCTTCTATCAGACCAAACATTTCTGACGTCAATGTGACATGAATTCATTTCCTATTGTTTACAGCTATTGTAGTTATAGAAACCAAATATGCTTTCAAATTAGTTTTTCCTTCAGATTCGTGAGAGTTGCTTTTCAATTTTTAACGATCGATAATATAGGAGTTTAACCATAGTTTCACTGTTTAAATACAGATAAAATTCCTTTTTTAAAATACCAAGTTTATTATATACATTATGTTTAATTCAGCATTGAAATATTGTGATTAAAATTATAATATGTCTTAAAATACCTTACAGGATAATAAGAAGCTTTGTATTAAAGTTTACGAATAGATAAAGTGGCAGTCTTACATTAGCAAATCTATATGTAATTAGATTTTAGTAAAAGTTTTTTATCTTCTTAATTCTCTATTTGTTTTTTTTTCGTGAAATTATACATATATTTTTCATTTTGTTGACTTATTATAATGAAAAATACAATTTTATTTTATTCTGAAACAACTTAACTCATATTTATTGTACTGAAAAAAAATAATTATTATTTAATTAAAGTCAAGCATTACAAATAACAAGAAATGTTATTTGTAATATTTCACTGTAATATTTGCGTAAAAAATCTTATATACATATATAATATTTTGTGTTGTTACTTTCCCTTTTGTTAAATTCACAGCAGAGAAAGTAACAGCACAAATCTATATATATAATCGAGACAGGTTGATAATAATAATAAGTGCAGAGCCCAAACGGTTAGGAGTTGAAAGTTGAAATTTGGTACACAGTTAACGTACGTCACGAAAACGCACACTAAGAAGATATTTTTCGAAATTCCCCCTGGGGGGAGAGAAAGAGGATTAAGGCTAAACACTTCCAACAACAATGGAAGTGTTACTTAACAATAGAAGTGTAAACAATGGACGTGTCAACAATGGAAGTGTTAGATAAAAATGGAATTGTTAAGAGAAAGAGACGTGCAAGAAGCAGATGCAGTTTTTTTGTTTTTGCGAGAAATCGAACATAATTTTAGACCCATCTATAAATTTTCTAATTAGCCTGGAAACAAGTGGACCCCTTTCCTGCATTCTGTGAAAACGGATAAGGTTGATTATAACGTAATAATCTTAATCTTCGCAATCGTTACTTTTGCCCAAGCAAAGCCGGGCCTACCTGCTAGTTACCTGATATTTCAGTTTTATCAACACAGCTTGTATACGTTATCCAAGGAATATTTATTACTTAACAAATTATTTATAAATCTAATTTTAGTAATAATATGTAAAGTTAAGTAAATTGTGCGAATAATTTTATTGTCTACTGCATTAACTCACATCCAATATTAACAATTTAACTTTTGGAAAATAGTCAGAAGTTTCGTTTCATATCATAATCAACATCTATTATAAGAATACCAAGTATTGTATAAAAGCACGGCGTATGAATTACTTTCAATAGCCCGAAACACAATAAAACGTTTCGATCAAATAAATTTTAGTGGTTTCTATACTTTACAATACACGAAACTGCTGTATTTATATACAGCTATTGTAGTAATTTTTGAATAGAAATTATATAATTCTATATATGAAAAAGATATCTATAATTTTTAAGAACAAAACATGGCAGAATTTCTTTAAAAATAGTGTTTCGTGAATAACAATATCGAAAAAGATAAGATCTGAATAATAACAAAAGATGAAAAATAAAAGTTATTCGAAAAATTAACCAATATATTTTTATTTTAAATTCGTTTATTATAATGACGATTGACACAGAAAACTTCAAAACTTATTTTAGAGAATTTATGTTTTATTATAGTCGTTTTCATCCTTTCTTTTGAAGAAAAACTCTCCTTAAAAACAAGCAGTAGAAACAATAAAAATACCAATAATTACATGTTTTGTTCGACGTTTATTTTCAACCTGGTTTCAACAGTTTTTATGAAATATGATAATTAATATCTCATAAAAACTGTTGAAACCAGGTTGAAAAGAAACGTCGAGCAAAAACATGTACTTAAAGAAAACTTTCAAAAGTTGTGGCATAGGTATACTGGATGCAGTTTCTACAGGAACACTCAACATGTGAAGAATGCCCACATTACAAAGACTACGTTTACTAGATGTTTTGGATAAAGCAATATGACTATAATGATAATTTGGGAAAAGGAGCGTTGTCACAGAAAACGTCTTCGAGTTCTACTTTGTGTCTTACAGTCATTAAATCTACAATAATTTGGTTAAACGTTAAAGGTTTTTAAATAAGTATCAGTGAAGAAACTTTAAAAAAAAAAGTGAGACTCAAAACCTTGTTAAGACACGCTGCTTGTTTCGGATATTAACGATGAGACATTGCTTTCTCTCAATTTTCCTGTACTTGAAATATTTGTTGTGTGCACATTATTTACTTGTCGATACTTGCTGCCAGTATTTTTTATAATTTTATATTGTACAGGTGAGGAGTTTATGGTCAGAACCGTTCCGGACTCAGAACTACTAGACAAAGAGCATTCATAAAAACTTTTCTAGGGAAAAATACTTAGTAAAAATAACTACATTAAAAAATCTTTATTTAATTTATAAATTTTATAGTTTATTTTCACAAGTAGACCCATTATGTGTCATCGGCTAATATACCGACTGGCTGAAAATCATGGAAGTAAATCATTGGCCTATAATATAATACTAATTCAAGTTTTATAAAATAAAATAGGTCACGGACGTCAGTAAATGACGAAATCGTATTCTCCATTTAAAATTTTATAAAACATTTTCTACAGAACAGTTATAGTTTCTTTCATAAAATTGGCAAAAATAACTGTATTGTACCATTCGATTGTAAAGTAAGATATTTATATCTGTCTTTCAGTAAATGAATTAAGATTATTACTTTATTGCCGATCTTACCCGTTTTCACCGGGTGCAACAATGTTACGAGACTAATTAGATAATTTTATATGGGTCTAAAAATATTTTTTTGGGATTCCCCGCAAAAAAACAATTAACCGCATCTAAAATAATACAGTAGAAGCCGAGTTTTTCAGGGTAAGATTTAATTCTCTTCCGCTGAGGAGAATTACGAAAGAACTCTTCTTAGTGTACAATCTCATGACGTAACCTAACTGTGTACCAAATTTTAGCATTCAACTCCTAACCGTTTGGGCTTTGCACTTAATATAATTTATATAAATTAATTATATTATTAATAATATTTCAAGTTTTTTTAATTTGCGATTTTTGTATTGTTTTTATATAAAAACACTTGATTACAAAGTAAAGTTTTTTAATGCTGTAATTAATTATTGTTATAGATTCGAAATAAAAAAAATTAATTGTAATTATTTTTAACCCTGCTATTGTTACTATTTTCCCGAGCAACTTTGGGCTCATCTGCTAGTACACAAATAAAACATGAAGTGTTATGAAAATTATGTTTATCCTCTACTAAATACACTTACTACGAAATTTGACAATTTTAATTAAGAAAGTAATTAGTACTATACCAAATTTAGTGCCACAGAACAGTGTATATAATTGAACTGTGTTTTTTAAATGCGCAATTGCTCTTAAGCTATTCAGGTTGTAAAGAATTATTTTAATATAAAACTATATTTTTGTAAAATAATCAATTGTTATTAAAATGAAAATACTCTAGATCACGATATATCAATTGTTCTAAATAGCACAATACACAATAAAACGGTTCTTTTTGTAATCAATACAATAAGATAGTATACAATGGCATTTTTAATGATGTTCTTCAGAAATATTTTATTTCCCTGTTTCTGTAGTAATATTTTTCTGGTGACAATATTATATTACTATATTATGCAAAATATCAAAATTTTTTAATAAAATAATATTGCCAAATATTTTTAAATGTAAATTTGAATAGCAATATAATAGCAACAGAAATCCTATGTTCGCTAAACAAAAGAGAAGCTATTTTATTTTATTTTTTTTGTCAGAACCTAAGTGTCAGAACCTACAAGAAAAGGCTGGCACTTGATCTCTTTTAACATTGTGCAGTTTTTTACCAATTTTTTACCTTTGTTTAAGAAGTGTTTTTCAAAGCAATTTAAAACTGTTCGTAAAAATATTATATTTTGGTTGTTGAAGTTTGAGTTAAAGAGATAATGAGAGAAGTATGAATATCTAGTGAGGTTGGACTTAATAACAAATTACCTCGTTACTAGCATTAACAATTTTCTATAAAACTAACTCTTACTTTCTAAATTAAGTTTTTTGTCATTTTACAGTAGTTTAGAAAGTTTTTAATAATAAAATATCATAAGAGATTGTGCCACATAAGTAGTCTTAAATGTTGCCAAGAGAGTTAAGCAACTCGATCGTAAATTTTTAATTTGGTTTATATATTTATGGTGCATTAAAGGAAATGGCACTGTCTCCCCTACCAATTATTAGTTACTGACTGAATATAAGCCTATATACAGGAATCGATTTTCGGAAGCCGATTTTTCCGTCCCCGCCAACAACCAATATAATGCCAAATATCTCGTTCCAAAGATAATTGTTTTTTTTAAAAAAAATTGCAAAATTTCAAGATTTTCTGTAGAGCAGTCGCCGAAATATAAGCAATTCGAGAGTGCAAAAATTCTTAAAAAGCTGTGTTTCCTTCTTATCCTTCATTTTCCTCATCGGGTATTATGCTGGTACAGAAAAAAACTACTAAGTCTATAAAACTCAAATTTTAAACCTGAGCACTTTTCTCTATCAGTTAGGAGCGAGGTAAACTGTCTGGTTTAAATTTCAAAGATTACGATGGATTTCAAGTGAGATAATATTGTTTTATGGCCTAATTTTATGCTTATAAAGAGAAAAATACATGAAAACAAAACAAACTCATATCAAACGTCGATTATCATATTTCTTGATGTTGAAGTAATAATTAAATTAGTTAACAAAAACAATTGATATTAAAACAAAACATTTGAAATTTTAATAAATTACTCAATGTAAAAATGTATGAGTATTACAGATAAGCTTAGCGCTTGAAAGCAGAACCCATAAGATGTTTACCTATATAATACTTTCCTACATTTCTCATCAAGCTGCAAGCTTATCTTTAATTGTCATATATGTTCACTTGGCATAAGTTTTCTACATCTGAAATGGTTTTGTTTAGATACTGTACTTTTCATTTATATATTACTAGCAGATGTTGCTCAGGGGAAAGATAACAACAAACATTTAGAATATTACATTCTTTGGTACTTCTAACCCTTCTATTATATTACACTATATTATATTGTTTGAATTGAAAGTAGTAAAATTTTATGCAATTAAATGCACATTTCAATAATCTTTGTTAAAATTATTAGTGGTGATAACTGAAATTGAATTAGAAATTTCAGAAAATTACTTATTTATTTAATTGCATTTGTAAATTCTGCTGTTTAGTAATAAATCTAAAGTTCTTTCATTTTATAATATATTAATATTTCCAGTAGAACTATTATCGACCATTTATTATTAATACATTTTTATAATAAATTTTACCATTATACTTTCAAAAGAACGTATAAAAAGATAAAAACTAGAAAATCATTTAACTAAATAACCAAATACCCACCTTTATTTAAGAAAACTATTGAAATGTGTAAAAGTAAGAAGAACAGAATATGATTCGTTCTGTACCGTTACTTTGAATGATCAAGTAATTCTTTTCTTCGTGTCGATGTGATTTAAATGTATTGCGCATTCTTTATTGCCATTGTAGCTATAGAAACACGACTTCATACTTCTTTTTTAGTTGAAATTCGTGAGAGTTTCTAATTAAAAATGAAGTATCGAAATTGTAGTCATTTAAATAGTAAACCGATTTATAATACTTTGTGTTGTGTCAAAAATTAAAAGCAGTAATTAAAAGTTTTCTCGATATTTATATGTTTTAAAAATTCGATATACATTACAGTTCATGGCACATTTTTTTCTTATTTTATCAGAATAACATTCCGTTTAAATACAATTCCTAATGTGGACACTAAAAAGCAAATATTAAAAAGCAAATAAGATTGTTCTATTTATTTCTGTTTCATGTATAATATGAAACATGGTTTATAGAAGGGATCGTCAAAATGGTCGATATCGACTCCTGAGGTCGATATAACATTATTGGGCAGTCGATTGGAGAAATTAAAACTGGAAATCACAAATATAACTATACATATTATTATGTACAGTACATATTATTAATTTTTTAATATTGTTTCAAACCATTACAAATATATTTATTGGGTCTCGTGAGCAAACAGTTTGTGAAACTATGTCCTAAAATACTCATTACTTCTATCATTATAATTTTCGCTAGTTTTGTACCGACGACCCATCCCGTGCTATTCTTTCAACTTCTGTGTGAATATTTTATTTTCGAAAATATTATTTATTGACAAGACTATGTCTTGTTTATAAAATCGTACTGCCTTCTGTGTTACCAGCTTAGAAGTATGAAGGAGTTCATGTCAGCAGTTGCAATTTGGCATAGAGTATTAGGTGCCAAAATCATGCGTGAATATAAAAAGCCAGAGTTGTAGGTACTCGGGGGACTGAGAACCGAGTCAAAATAAAATACGAAATGGCGACTCTCGCTACAAACAGGCAAACCGAAGTCAGGTGGTAAACGTACCACCCACAGTAGTTCTAGAAAGTAGACTCTGACCCCAGGACTGAACACTTGGTATATTCTTAGTTCAACAAAAAAAAATTAAAATTAATTAAAAGATTTGAAGATTATTTGGAATACTGTAAATTTGAAAAACCGTGTAATACGAGAAAAGTAATTAATTAAAAATTATACTGTCTTTTAAATCAAAAATATAATATATATCTGGTCAGTGAGTTCACCAGTGTTGCCGCAATGAAATTTCAAAACGTACTGAAGCGCCTTCAAAAAATGTACTATTTTCCTTCAAAATGTACTAGTTCTATGAATACTTTGTTTACGTGCCTATATATATATAGGCACGTAAACAAAGTATTATATATATAGTTTATTGTCAAATAATTTAATTTTAAATCTTATTTTTGGAATTTTTTGAAAGCTATTTAAAATTAAAAATATATCTACACATCTATTACTTATTATAAAATGAGCATTACAATGACAACATTTATTAATAATACTATTGAATTTCATCTTAATTTTATAACCAATCGTGCTTTAAAAAAATAATTATAAATTTGTTATATTATTTTATTCTTTATTATACTTTAAATTTTTTTGATGTTATTGCATCACTTTACGAAGTGGTATATACGTAATTGCATCAGTTTTAGTACCTATTTAATTAATTTCAATCATGACAGCAAAAGATAAGGATGCTTGTTTCTTTTAAACTATTTGATGAAAACGTTACATAAAATTGGGGTTGCATAATCATCCGAAATTATTATTATATTTTTGACTGGAAATTACAGGATTTATGCAATTTTAGTTTAATTAATGTCATATAAAACTGACTGCTCGTACAAGTTTGCTTAAAACATGCAACTCAAAAAACCCCAAAATGGCAGCTCAAGAAGTAGATCACGCGTGTCCTGATCTTCTTATATAGACCTTGGAACAGTCGGAAGCGCGGCCATTTTGGAACCATACGTAACATTAACCCTTATTTCTTTTACTACGATTACTAAAATTGAAGTTCATAATTTAAGAATTAAATTATAGTGGTAGAAAATAATATAAAAGTATTTATATTATTTATACTCGTACAATTTCAAAACTATTTTCTGTAATAATTTGTTTCTGACTTAACGGATATTTTGATATTATTGACGACAAAAGTTTAAAATCATTGATTTCCTTACCTGTCCATTATTTTTGTTTGACGGAGTTGAATTGTTTGGACCACGTGGCATGAAAAATTTTATCAAGGTTCTAATGAGAATGTGCAGACAACTGAACGTGTGAAAGAAGACCACTGAGTCAAGATCGTTTACACGTGCAACTATCTATGTTGCTGACGTCGACGGACACACACCATTTGTATATTGTGATTGGCTAATTTAAATTAGCAAGCAGTGACACTAGTGAGACTTTATTAAACTAATTTTTTCTCATTTTTTTCTTTAAGGCGTGAAATATTATTTTGTATCGTAAATGGTACTTGAAATATTATAATGTACTGAAAATGTATTAAAAATCTAAATGTACTTTCAATTTACTGGAAAGGGCAAAATGTACCAGAAAAGCACAAATGTATTAGGAACGGCAACAATGGAGTTCACCCAATTTTAATTAATAACTCCTGTGCCATCTGTCAGCAATTTTCAAAATTTTTTACGGCGGTTTCTATATTTGAAGCATGAAGACAAATAAAGTCAGCCAGTGATTTTAACTTTTACTACTTTGGGAAAAACACGCAAGTTTCTGCTGTACCCCTTTGTATAAGGAAATTCATAAGTTCACATACGAACAATACTTTGTTATATAGATCTGTCTTCAACAGTAGCCTATAATTAAATATTTTTTATAGAACAGAAGATTAACCATTTTATTTATCATAAATGTTTGAATAATAATAGATTTCGATAATTACTAGTAATTTTCTCTTAGCAGGAATAAACACTATCTATTATAATAGATGTGTTTTTGAAATGACAAAAGCAAAGAACACTTATAATTAAATTATCATTTATAATTATTTGTATTCAAGACATTATCTAAAATTATTGTAATTAAATACGGTGTCTTGTGTTAGTCATTTATTTCCCTATTTTGACTTCGATTTTACTTATGTTTATTAACTAATATAATATGAAACATTGTCTGATGGCAATTATTTCAATAATAATAAACGTATGGAAAATTACTATTTTCGTCTTCTGTTTATATGGGAAAACAGTAATTATTTTAATTGCTGTCTTTGTAATTTAAAAATAGCAAAATAATTACAAATGGATTTTCCATTGTAGTAGTTTAGAGTCACGACATCAAGTCAGAAGTAAAAGAAGCTAACATGACACATTATTAACTTTACTCTTTTCATAATTATGATAAGAAAAATTTTAACTTTATTATTAATCTTCTATAAATTCAAGTTATTTTACGCTTTGATTCATTCTTATTAGGCTCGGTAGTAACTAGGTATACCTGGAACCAACCTTTCATCTTGTAATAATAAAACCTTATTTAATTTTAAATTACTTCACAATACCATAACTATAATTTACTTTACTGACCGTGTAATTCTATATTTTTTTATTCAACTGTTCAGTAATAAACGTTTGCAGGGGCTGTATTTAATTTCGTACTGAAAATGTCATTAGTCTGCTGTTTGCAATGCTGATAAAATTCCAAATCTAACGATCTGCTTGTGAGAATTGTATCAGCAAAGCAATCTGAAAAATTTTTGATAATGAAAACTTTACGAGATATTTTAATTTGTACATACACTACTGTGACCGAAGGGTCGGCACCGGATAAGCGATACCTTCGGAGTTCTAACACAGTTGTCGCACCACATGAGCGTTTTGTTGTATCGTGAGAAGTCGCATACGTAAGCGGTCGCATTAGAGTCAGGCAGACAGAGTATCTAGAAGAATGCACTAAATTACTGATTTAACGTAAACATATACCCATTATCTATGTAAACTAATTGCACGTATCTATATATATAATCGAGATGGGTTGATAATAATAATAATAATAAGTATAGAGCCCAAACGATTAAAAGATGAAAGTGGAAATTTGGTACACTGTTAGGGTACGTCACGAAAATGCACACTAAGAAGGTATTTTTCGATTTTCTTTCCGCGGGGGAGAGAGAAAGGATTAAGGCTTAACACTTCCATCAACAATGGAAGTGTGAGAATCAGGGTTTAATTAAGCATCAAAGCTTAAACCGTTTTCCGACAACGGGACGGTGAGTCCCGCTAACAGGGTCAGTTAATGGCGATTTAGGAGGGCGAAAATCGAGTGGGAGGTCGCAGATAAATCGATAAGGTGTTGGCCGAGTACGAGTAAACAAAGATGTTTAAGATATTATATAAATTTAATTAACAAATGCTACGTAAAAACATTACAAAGAACAAGATTTATTATAATAATAACTTCAAACCGCAATTCCAATTGGTGGTCAGCTGAATTGCATCTTGCGTATTTCCGTATTTCCGACAGAGTAGAGTCTCTTATCCTCATTAATATTTGTTTTTTAATTAGTCCTAGTCTACTTGAGAGAAAAAAGAGAGTTCAACTTACTAAGTTGTAGATTGTAAAATCTTGCTTCGTCGTCTGTCGTTGGCGGTCAATGTTAAAGGTAGTTGATCGGTTAATTCTTGTTGTCTTAAAGGCCACCTCAATAACTGGCCTGGAGCCTTCTTTATACCAAATTTGAGGAGGTGAGAACTATGACATTATTAATGATTTATACGGACATCTGTTAGTGTTTTGATGTCTGGATCTAGCTAGTACGGACAACTGACACAGAGAAGTTTGTTTAATTTATTGATATTGGTGTCTGGAAGATACGATTTTATAATATAACTTTGTATAGGTTTGACGGCTCTCATCCATAAATTAACATTCAGCTGACAATAATTTCTGTAAACTGGTCAACGATCTGGATATTGATTATATCAAACTTCGCGTTTGACTGTGAACAAGTCGATTTATTGCTGTAACCATGTGCCACGTGCAACCAAAGAGGGGACAAGAACCATTTCTTATTTCCGTCTTGTTGATATTAACGTCTATAGAATTACCTTTAAACAATTATTCTTTTTTATTCGGGGAGAGCGTCTCCGTCATTGACCGCAGTGGTTCTCCTTTTTCCCTTTAAGAGAAAGTCCCGAGGTTTATACTGTTTTAAAACAGAAAAGGGTTTCAGACTTTCACAGAAGTGTTAAGTAACAATGGAAGTGTTACGTAACAATAGAATTGTCAAGAGAAAGCGAAGTGCAAGACGCAGATGCAGTTTTTTCAAAGATATTTTTATTTTTAATTTTTAATTTTTAATATTTTAATTTTTGACACAACACAAAGTATTATAAATCGGTTTACTATTTAAATGACTACAATGTCGATACTTCATTTCTAATTAGAAACTCTCACGAATTTCAACTAAAAAAGAAGTATGAAGTCGTGTTTCTATAGCTACAATGGCAATAAAGAATGCGCAACACATTTAAATCACATCGACACGAAGAAATGAATTTCTTGATTATTCAAAGTAACGGTACAGATCAAATCATATTCTGTTCTTCTTATTTTTACAAATTTCAATTGTTTTTTTTAAATATAGGTGGGTATTATTAGTTTTGGTTATTTAGTTAAATGATATTCTAGTTTTCATCTTTTCTTCTTATGAACAATTTCTAAAAAATCTTACAGTTAATATACATTTAGTATTTTCTATTATTCTATAGAATATCTTGTCACTGGCGAGTAAATTAAACCACTGAACACAAGTTGAGAGTTAAACTTCAGTAACATTCAGCCACGTGGATTTTTTCACGTGGAGTTTTTTCACGTTTCCAATTTTTATAAAGAGATCAGTTTATCATACGAAATTCTTCTGAAAGTTATCGTGATAGATCTGTAGAATTGTGCTTATAAAAGTTTAAAATTTATAAAAGAAAAAAAAATTAGTCCAATTATAACTCTAAGAATAAATATTTAATGTTTGGTATAAATCGTGCAGGTGATTAAACACGTTCTCCTGAAAGACGGCTGCTTCAATAAAATCGGGAACAAAGCAGGTAATAGAGCGACCGTGTCTGCAAAAGCCTCCTCTTTTGTATTTATTTATATGAGGTGATATATATACAGTTTTTGTTTTATTTTTCAAAGTGCCTGTACAGATTGTCTACGTGTTGCGTTACTTCATTCTATTAAATAACTGAATCACCCTGTTCATATGTTTTCTGTCTGGTAATCTTTATTTTGAAAAAGTATTTACCAAAAGGCTTTGACTGCTTTTAATGCAGAGGTAACTAACACTTTTTATTTTATTTTAACAATTGACTATTTTTGTTAGCTCGTATTTGACAGTCACGCGTGTGTAAATAATTTTCACAATAATGTATTGTAATATTATCCAGTAACTTTATTTATGTCGTGAAATAATAAACATGATAATTGTTTTATTTGAAAAAACGTTTGTTCTTGGTGCAACTATAATTGTACAGTAGATTTAATATGTTTATAAGATAACTGTGTCTATTTTTTCAAATATTGATATTTTTTTAGTTTTTCTTAAAATAATTTAAATTATTTCCTTTTTAATAGTTTTTCAACAAGTAAACTTATAACAGCAATACCATATCCACATACCAATAATATTAAAGCGCTGCAAATGTCTTCCATACTAAGTGAGTGATATGTTTCTTTGTTGCTGCTTTCATCCGTAGGTAAATCGTTCCGTTCCAGTTTTTTGTATATCCCATTATCTACTAATCTTGTAATTCTATATGAAAGAAAAATTAAAATCTGAATTAAATATATACTATATTATTTATTATTCGGCAAAAATATTGTTAATAAATAATTTTCTAAATTTCTGAAACTAATATTTAATTCTCGTAGTAAATTTGTAAATGTCCATATCTCGAGTTATCTCGGGCATAGGCATTCACTTATAACTTTTTCAAAAATGTATGGATCAGCATGTATACATCGTTATCTGTGGTACCTGCATATTTCATGAACAATTTTTGCTGCAAAAATATTTTAGGACAATTTCTTAATTATTTGTGCTATTTTTTATGAGAGTTTTTTTAATCAAATTAATTAAGTGCTTCCAAACATCTTTTGACCGATTTGACTTCGGTAAAATTTTTTAAATACGCTATAAAATGTTCTTATGACATCAGCAGGTTTTCTTGTTTTTTGTTCGATACAATATTTTTTCCACACCTTTTATTCGGGCCCCTAATAATTTAATTGCATAAAAATTACTTTTTACTTTTTAGCAAAGAAATACAGTACAGTAGACCCCCTATAATTACAGAAATACATTAGCCAATCACAGCGTAGCACGTATGCAGTTTAGGGACTATGGCTGTTTGAAAGGTTTTCTTTCATAAAATTAATTGATCTTAGACTGAGTAATTTGACTCAACATTTCCAAAACACATATATTTTTGGGAATAATTCATATAAACTATGCTATAAACAAAAAATTGTAGGTTTACTTACCGAGTGTGCATTGCTTGACGATGCCATTGCTTAATCTTGTTTTTATTGTGGAGCGGCGCATTGAACAGCGAGCGCGTGTTTTCTGATAAGTTATTTTTATTAGAAAGATTCGCTGAACTTTGGAGACATCATTAATATAAATATAATTTGTATGGCCGTTAAATAATAAATTGTTTTTAGTAGGTCTGCTGCTACTTTAAACTCAACTGTTTGTGCAATATCCGTTATTGGTCTAAATTCGACCAATCTTGTCGTGACACGAGCTGGCGATGATGTTTTACCATATTATACGAGTTTCTTTTACCGTGTTTATACAAATACCATCGCAAATTTTTCCCCATGTTATATGAACCCAGGTTATAGGAACCAGTTTTATAGGGGGGTTTACTGTATTTGAACAGATGCGGTAAGTTAGCTTCCTTCCTGCTTTAAACCAATACTTCCCTTAGATATGGGGGAGATCGGGGCAAGATCGGCATGTTAAGCTTTACTTAAATTTTGTGTAATAAATACTGCTGTAAACTGAAAAAAAAGCTTTGCATATTGTCTATTGGAATGTTACCTTACTATAGAACTGGTTAAAATCAGTTTGGAAATAAAAATAATTAAAATAATTACAACTTTACAAGAAGAGAGAAATTGACGAAGTTGCCCCGGGTATAGGGGCAAGATCGGCAACTTCTCTCTTTTTGTAAAGTTGTAATTATTTTAATTATTTTTATTAAAGTTGCCCCTGGTATAGGGGCAACAGTAATGGGGCAAGATAGGCACGTATATAAAATTATGTTATTAACAATGTATAAGTTGGAATTCACTATTAAAACAAAGAAATACAAATCCAACACCCATTTAATATTATTACAACGAAATGCAAGTTCAAAGACATATATACATGAATAACAAATGCAAACATGTTTTCATTTATCATCTGTTTGATTTTTATCCTTTGCTTCTAATGTGGCTTTATGTTGCCGATCTTACCCCGCTAGTCATGATTTCGAAACATTAAGTACAACCCTGAGAACAGAATGCCAAGCCACGATCTGGCCACGTGAATAAGTTGAAGTTACATCCTTCTAACAGGAAAAGTAACTTTCGTTATCATGGAATTATAACAAAACCTGCCAATTCAATATAAATGGAAAAAAAATATTATATGGAATTGAACGAAAATGAAAATTTGCTTGATAATTCAACTACGCTTGTTGGAGAACAATAAAAACACTACACTCAACAAGCCACCAATAAAACTCAACTGCCTAACCTATAACCAAAGTCTCCTTTTAATTTGTTTTTTAAAAAAAGCGCTTGACACACTTGCCCCGCATGCCGAAGTTGCCCCGATCTCCCCTACTATACATGGGAACTAACCGGAAAAGCTGACAATAGCTGTTATCAAGGTCAACCAGTTTGTAAACAATATAGATTGCCAGTGTGAATTTTCACGCCTTGTTAAATAAAAGAATAAAAATACTTGCAAATGTTTTCAAATAAAAGTTTTTATTTTAAATTATTTTGTATTTTTTTATATACTTTTTTGTAAAAGCACTTTCTGGAAGTGTTTTTGTATTTTGCGAAAATTATTTCCCAGCAGTATTTATGGATGTTAGATTCGCGTTTGAGTGGAAATAATTATTTAATATATAAAATTAATTTTTTGGATTTCTTAGTTTCATTTGAAGAGAAACAAATGTAGCTAATGGGTTATATAATGTTAAAAAGATTATTTCGGATATTAGTAAAGATTAATCTTTTCTATAAAAAATGAAGTCGAAACAAGTTCAGGAAATAAAACCGTTACACACTTTTAATCGGTGTATAATATGAAAAATTCCTTTAATTGCAGTACAGTTTTAGTTAACAGATGTAAATTTACTATTAATTTTTTTATGTATTTAGTCCTAATGTTCTTTCAGAATTTATTAAACGTTGTTAGGTAGGAATGAAAGTAATTGAATGTTAATGTAAACAGGAAAAAATGCACAGGCATAGTTTGTTTTGATGTTTTTTTATTATTATTATAAAAATAGTTTATATGTAATGTGATAAAAAACAATGTGATAAATTTCGATAAGTAAACGAACGGTTAACAGATTCGTCTTAATGTTTTCTTTGTTCCAACCCATATAATAACTTTAAACTTTGACATTGAGAAAAAATCCAAGTAGGCACATGAAATGAACGACAGTATTAAGAACAAGAAGCAATCTATACCATAATACAGCAACTAAAGGAATAATTCCTTAGTTTGAAATGCAAGTAAGTGCAGACCAGTGGTCGATTCGATCGGCCGAAGGGCTGAGCGGTCAAGGTGGCAGCCTACCACTCTGGGGGACTCGGGATCGAATTCAGATGGGTCAACGAATCCCCAGGAATTCTTCGAGGAGTGGTCCGTTCGGATGTGTCGGGCCCCCATCCCTCACCACCTGGTCGCCCCATTGTTGCCTGGCCGAACCCATAATGTGCATACTATAAGAGGCCCTCTTAGTGCCCACAGGGCAGAAAGAGTATTAAAAAAGTGGCCGCTTCGATGAAACAACTCAATATTGCTTGATAGTGGATGATTCATGCATAATCAAAAACAGACAGGCCATGTGCAATTTTTAAAATTTTTTTCACCTATCAAATATTAAATTAGAAACCAGTTCCCTGATAGAAAGTACTTTAGAGAAGTGTCCCCTTGTCAGCTCTCTCAGATAATCCTTGTCTTCACCCAACAATCTTCATAATCCTTGTCTTCACCCAACAATAATTTCATAATTCTTATTATGAAATTATTTACGAATTACTTCAAGTGAAAAACTCTAAAAACTAATTTTAGATTTGTCTGTAAAAACGCACGTTAGCTCATTAGAATGTACAATAAAAATGGTAAAGTATAAACTATATAAAAAAACATATAAGATATAATTTGTGGCTTAATATACATTCGCATGAATTACATACAGGAAATAACTTCACATAGATATAGTAATTAAGGAAATTTTTTCACTCTTGACTGTGGTAAATCACAGAGATAAAGAGTAGCGATTGGTCAAAAAATCTTAAAGATTTTTTGTATACATGGATGTTACTTAATGTGTGAAAGGTGCACAATTTTCTTCACTCTTTTTGAAGTTGAATGACTCCTGTACTTTTTGTCGAAAATTTTTGAAATTTTACATGCAAGTTGTGGTATTTAGGAAATTAAATGCTATTAAATTTTGAATGTGAAAAGACGAGGAGATAAAGCAAATCGGGTGTATTTTCAGTAGGGCCAGATTAAATGATAAGTATACTTGTTATTCGCATTTGAATTTTTTTAAATAAAATTCATATGTACCCTCAAAAATACTTTAAAATATAAAAAGTTTTTCTTAGTAAAATATAATAACAGATGCAGATACAAAATGTTGCTGAAAAAGTTAATTAACTCGTTGCTCTATTTTTGAACTAAATATTTAATTTGTAAGTACTCTTGAACATATTCCTCCGAAGAAAGATAAATGTTGCGACGCTAATGTATTTTGTCCGAATATTATGAATTTTTATTTACGTTAAATTTCTTGAATGATTTTCCAAATACTTAAATTAGTGTTAAGTTTATGATCTTGTTTCTTGACACATCAATCTGAAATTCATTTAATACAGATACTTGTATTTCTCTGGCTCTTAACGTTAATGAGTCATGTAAAAAAATGTGATATCCCAAAAATATAATTTTCTTAAATTTTTAAAATACATTAACAAAATTTTTTTAAAGAATGTCGCGATTTTTTAGACATTCATAAAAATTTCTTAAATTATTCACATTGCTTCGGGACAGGGATCAAATAATGTTAGTGTATATTAATAAATTGTTAAAGAAAAGAGATGAAATAAAATGAAGAAGAAAGATGTAAACTCTTAATCTCTGATCTACTTCACAAATCTTTGAAATGCATAAAAAAAACTAAAATATCAATTTTTAATTACTTACAAGCAATGATGCATGAAGTCACGATATATGAAAAAATGAAAGGAGTATCCAAAAATAAGTAATGAAATATTAAACTTAAATGTTTACATTTAAATAATCGACAAATTTTAATGATATAGAAGTATCTACTTACATTTTATTAAATTGTTTTTCAAATTTAAATTGTTTTTTCATAGGATATACTAATGAATAAGTTGAAAACGATTCCTCTGAAATTACTAATAATTTTTTCTGTTCAATCGGTAATGAATTCACAATACCGATAGATGTAATGTATGCATGTTTATGTTGTAGTGTATATTCAATTCCTTCGTTTACTGTAGGAAAGGTCTTATCTTGGTTATTTCGTATGTAATCACCTAAAATGCTTGCCATTTCTTTAGGAGTATCCTGTATAATAAAAAAATCATTAACATGTTTTTTTTTACTTATACTAATCTATTTTTTAAATAAAACTTCTCCGAAATCGTTCCACTACATTTTTATTAATATATTTTATAATGTAATAGAATTATCCTTGATATTTTAATTTGTTCTCGACATGATCTTTCTTACGTATGTAAATCAATGTATATAAAAATAAAAATATATTAATAACATTACCAGCATCATTTTTTCGAATGCCGAATGTGAGAGAGTTCCACAAGAATATTCATGATTTTTGACTGCATTTGAGAGTTCTTCAATTGTTCTCGGTACTTTCTCATAAGCGGGATAAGTATTGTAAAAAAAGAGTACACCTCTGTATGCTGATATAAGTACGGTTGTCACCAGTAGCCAAATTCCAATAATAATTCTCGAAGAAGTGTATTGATCTTGTTCTATTTTATTTCCTACAAGAAATTAATATAAAAATTTCATTAAAAATATAACACAGAAGATATAAAATGTGTAATAATGCACATTTTCTATTTTTTTAATAATTTTGTCATAATATATTCATTATACAATAATATCAGCTAACGGAAAAGAACTTTTATCTTCAGAGAATAACACATTATAGTTTATAAAAAAATTAAGTTGAGAATCTGATAAGAATTACATAAACACGTGACGAAAATGAATATTTTAAACATATATGAAAAAGTTTAACATCGCTATTATGACCGTATTCTTAGAGAACTTCACGATCCGAATTTGACTTTTTACACTTGATTGGAATGTGTGCAGAAAATAATTTGCCACTACAAATCTAGCAATTTTCTTACATATTTCTCTTAATATTTCTTTTAGCACCACTCAAAGTGTCTAGCAATAATACAGTCGACCCCCCTATAACACGGTAGATACGTTCTGTTCTTTAGGAATCGATTTTGTACGAGTCCTTGCCAATTACAGCCCGACACGTGTGAAGTTTACGGACTACGACTGTTTGAAAGGTTTTCTTCTATAAAATTAATCAATTCTATACTAATTCGACTCAACATTTCCAACATACGTATATTTTTTGGAAATAATCCGTATAAACTACGCTATAAACAAAAAATTGTACAATTACTTACCGAGTGTGCACCGTTCGACGTCGCCATTGCTCAAGCTCGTTTTCGTCGCGGAGCAGCGCACCAAACCGCGGCCGCGATTTCTAATAAGTTATTTTTCTGCAAAAACTTCGTTGAACTGTGGAGACATCATTAATATAACTAATTTTTATGGCCGTTGAATAAGAAATGTATAAAATTACAGTACTGTATTAGACTTACGGTACCTAATCTACATACTGTACAGACGATAGTAAACAACTTACTCGCCTAAACTCTCTGTAGCGTGGCGCTGGACGGCAGAAAGTATATATATATAATTATAATAAAGTTACAATAAATTAAGGTAATATATAATTATATATACACTATCTAATTTATATATAATTAATGTATAATACTGTACAGACGATAGTAAACTCAATTTACCCGCCTAAATTCTCTGTAGCGTGGCGCTGGACGCGAAAAGTAGTTCGGCTGCCCGATGACGTTTTACGGAATTATAGAAGTTTTTTTATCAGATCTGTACGGATACCGTCGCAATTTTTTCGCCGTCTTATAGGAATCGTAATTATTGGAACCCGTGTTATTGGGCGGTCTACTGTATATTACTAGTAGCAGATATGCCCGGCGTTGTTCGGGCAAAGGTAACGATACCGAGGTTTAATATTACCACATTATAGCCAATCTTACCCGTTTTCTCAAAATGCAAGAATTCGGTCTCCCTGTTTCCAGACTAATTAGAGAATTTTTAGATGTGTCTAAAAATATATTCGATTTCCCGCAAAAACGTAAAAAAAACCGCATCTGCAACTGTAAATCTTGCACGTTGCTTTCTCTTAACACTTCCATTATTGTCACTTCCATTTTTAACACTTTTATTGTTGAAACATAGATTGTTACTTAACACTTTTAATGTGTTACGTAAACTTGTCCCTCTCCCCTCGTGGGGGTATTTCGAAAAATCCTTTTTTAGTGTGCGTTCTTGTGACGTATCCTTAACGTGTACCAAATTTAAACTTTTAACGGCTAACCGTTTGGGCTCTGCGCTTGTTACTATTATTATCATTTCACCTCGATCAATGAATTTCTGAAAGATTATTTTATATTATATTATATATATAAACGAATGTATGTCTGTGTCTCCTTCATGCATTACTATACTATTTATCCGATTGCCACGAAACTTTGGGAAGTTGTGTAATACACTTCCGCGAAGGTTTCTGGCATAGCACATTTATCCTACGGAAAGTGCCGCGGGTGTGTACGAGCATTTCATCGTGAGCATTTCAGCGTGGTTAGGAGTAGGAACTTGAAATTTGGTGCACAGTTAGGGTACGTCACGAGAACGCACACTACGAAGGGATTTTTTGAAATTTACTTCCGCGGGGAAAGAGACAGGATCAAGGCTTTAACAATAGAAGTGTTAAGTAACAATAGAAGTATAAGAATGGAAGTGTTAAGTAACAATAGAAGTATAAGAATGGAAGTGTTAAGTAACAATAGAAGTGTTAAGAATGGAAGTGTTAAGAGAAAGCAACGAGAAAGATTTTCAGGCGGTTTTCTGCGTTTTCGCAGAAAATTCAACATAATTTTAGACCCATCTAAAAATTTTCTAATTAGCCTGGAAAGAGAGAAACCTAATTCTTGCATTCTGTGAAAACAAGCAAGATTGACTATAATGTAATAATCTTAATTTTCGCTATTGTTACTTTTTGCTTAATCATNCCAATCACAGCCCGACACGTGTGAAGTTTACGGACTACGACTGTTTGAAAGGTTTTCTTCTATAAAATTAATCAATTCTATACTAATTCGACTCAACATTTCCAACATACGTATATTTTTTGGAAATAATCCGTATAAACTACGCTATAAACAAAAAATTGTACAATTACTTACCGAGTGTGCACCGTTCGACGTCGCCATTGCTCAAGCTCGTTTTCGTCGCGGAGCAGCGCACCAAACCGCGGCCGCGATTTCTAATAAGTTATTTTTCTGCAAAAACTTCGTTGAACTGTGGAGACATCATTAATATAACTAATTTTTATGGCCGTTGAATAAGAAATGTATAAAATTACAGTACTGTATTAGACTTACGGTACCTAATCTACATACTGTACAGACGATAGTAAACAACTTACTCGCCTAAACTCTCTGTAGCGTGGCGCTGGACGGCAGAAAGTATATATATATAATTATAATAAAGTTACAATAAATTAAGGTAATATATAATTATATATACACTACCTAATTTATATATAATTAATATATAATTATATGTACAGTACCTAATTTATATATAAT
>NW_019385251.1:110362-115833 GCF_000671375.1 Centruroides sculpturatus | reverse complement strand
AATACCTATTGTTTAAAAGGCCCTCTGGTGGCGCAAGACGACGGATTTTATAAAATAAAAAGCAGTTGAAACTGCATTTTTATGAATAAAAATTTGACAAACTATTTATCGTTTTATGACGAGTGAAATTTTTTCGTCGCGTTCACGGCTTTTAAGTAATGCATAAACCTTCGAGGCGCGAGGCCCTTCGGACCGCGAGGCATAGGCGGTGGCCCACGTCGTCCATGCCTTACGCCGCCCCTGGTCATAGAAATGATGTAATTTGAAGATAAATTATTTATAAATACGTATGTCAAGTTATATTTTTATTACTACGTAAAATATATGTAAGAGTTTACGAACACTGTGCCGGGTGAAACGGTATTGAAACAAAAAAAGTTATGCATTCCATCACGTACATAAACAGTGTCGTAATTCGACAAGTGCAAATCAGCAAATTCGTAAATTTTTTGTTTATTTTGAACAATCCGGATAATAGGAAATCCGGATGATGGAGGTCCGGATAATATAGGTTTTACTCTATTTTTTATAGTAAGTTGCAAATTTTATTGTATTTTAAACTATATATGTATTTTATATCTCTTCTTTGTTTTTTCTCATTGTGGAAAGATCAATTGTTAAATACCAGACAAAACCCACCTCTTCAAGAATTCTCTGTTATAAATTTAACAAATGCGAAGGAAAAGGCGAACGGGATGACCAAGAAATAAAGAAGACTAATGATTGATCAATCATGCATATCATAAATTAGTTCAACTTCTGGAACAAAATCATAATTGGTCAAAACGAAGAATAAACAAAAGGGAAAGACAAAATTATACGAAGTGAAAGACTTAGTGAGAAACTAAGTGAAAGATAAAGAAGACGAAATGGTGAAGAAGAAAAGAATAAAAAGCGAAAGAGAAAGCAGAACAAAGAGTGGGAAAGCAGAAACTTAATGCAACATTTACAACAGAAGACAACACATTTCCTGGTATTTTGTGAATCGCGCAGTTCGGATATCCCCGCTAGATACCCCTCGTTTTACAAATAGAATTAAGCTAACTTCCTAAAACTGATTTTGTACTTATCGATACAATTAATCTAAACTAAGTCGAAATATTATATTTACTTCTTATTTCTGATAAATGTTTCTAGTTTATTCGTAAATTAGTTTACTTGACTATGAATTCCTCCTCCACCTCAGAAGCTCATTCCTGCATCTCGGAGTGACTTCTGCCCTATCACCATAACTAACTGTNAATTTTTACTTTTTTTTTGTTAATTTTAATTTATAATATAATTGAAAATAATTTTTCTTCAATACACTTTTATATATACAGTAATTATTTGAATAACTGCAAGTATGGTTAATCTTACAAAGTTTAATAAATAAGTCATGATTTTACATACTTGGCTGTCATAAAATAACACGTAATTGTATTGTAATACTTTCATATTTTTACTATTTTTCGGCTGTTATAACGTGATTAATATTTTACTGTTCGGGATTTCACAATTTATAAGTCTGAAGTTTGTACCCAAAATATGAACAAAAATGTCACACACATTAAGTATATGTGTCTATTTCGTTACCTCAGAGTTAAATAAATAATACAAAATGAAATATTGCATAATAATTTGTTTATAAGGGGTATTGATACTGTCCTCTTAAATTTTCTTAAAGTTCAACTGGGTATAGTGATAGAGGTGTTTCACGTTTCATAATATGAATGAGGTCAGACTTAATGAAAGGGGTACATATCATTTGCATTTACAATATTTTGAAAAACTCATTATTTTCTCAATTTATTTTTCTGTGTTTTGTAGTAATTTATAATATTAAACGTTTTGAAATAAAATGCCTTAACAAATGGCCCCACACAATTGAACTTATTGCTATTGTGTTTTATTGTTGATAACATTAGTATTTGGGAAACAATAAGTGTATAATTATTAAAAGTTGTTCGCATAATCACAAAAGGAAAGGAGAAACAATTACCGTTATACTAATTAATACTCCTCACTTTTGTAGCTTATGCGATGTAACAATACAAATCACAGAGATGTGTTTGTTATGAGGCTTTACAACATTTGCAAATGTCCGAAACACGTAGACTAATGTGTAAAGTTAAAAAGTTGTAGGTTATTCAACTACATGTAATTTTTTATGTTTTTTAAAATAATTTTTTGTTACTTCACTTTATAAAATTCAGAAAGCATTTTAATATACCAAACAAAACTTTGTTTGTTTTAGCAATGTTTTTGTTGTACTTTGTAAAATTGTTATTAAGTTTGATCGAAAGACTATACTTTCTCTTAAGTTTTTAAATTGTTCGTCATTTTTCTTCGAAAGTGTTTTTATTATTGAAATAGTTTTGCTGTACTTCATAGTAAGTGTGTTTTCACATTTTTTATCGAGACGGTTTTTGAATAGCCGAATTAAAACATTTCAAACTACTTGCGATTGTCTTAAAATTTATGAGTTGCTTTTTGAGTCCAGTTAGTTTATATTCTTCAGTGAACTTGAACAGTAATGACAGAACTACACTCCTTCATTTACTGTAGCAAAGTTGCAACGCAGTGATATCATTGTTTACTTCGAAACACAAAAAATGATATTAAATTTCACTGTGCTGAAATGCATATATTTTATGCATTTAAATTACCTATCTGTCTCTCTGTATGCAACTTTTAAATTACACACTGAGAAAATTTCATCTAAGTCATTGATAAGTTTTTAAGCTGAAAATTTACTATTTTCCTGTTTTTCTCTTCGAGCCATTTCAGTTCAGTACATAGAGTCTTTAAAATTTATTAACCGTTTTTTAATATTATTTCCTAACGCATTAGTCACGCAACACATATTGTGTCAAACTGTTAGATAGTTTCATAGAGACATTGGTAAAATACAATAACGTAAACCTTGACGTTATGTTACATTAAATTTATTATAAAAACATATTATTTTTAAGCTTTTGCTTGTTAAATTCGATTGCATTTTTGTTTTATTTTTAGAAAATGGCACCTAAGATAAAATAGATTAATAGTTACATTAAATTTGGATTTACTTCGTTAGAACGTAATGGAGAAATAAAACCACAGTGCGTTATATGCGCAACCGTTCTAGCGAACGATGTCTTGAAGCCTACGAAATTAAAACGCTATTTAGAAACAATCCCTTCTAATTTCTCTGCCCGACCACCAGAATTCTTTGAAGGAAAATTAAAGAATTTTTAAAAAAATGCAACTTGAGGTTTGCCTCATCTGAGAAAACATTAGTAGCGTCATTTGAGATATTGAAATTGATAGCGCAATCAAAGAAGCCTCATACAATATGAGAAACATTCGTCTAACCTTGACCAAAAAATAAATAAATAAATACAAGTTATTACTCTATCGAAAAACACGGTGAAAGCTCAAATTGAACTAATGTAAAATTATATCGAGGAGCAACATGTTTAGAAAATTAAAAAACGCCATGCTTCGTTTTGCAGTGTGATGAATCGACTGATATTTCTATTTGTTCTGTTACTCGTATTTGTCCGCTTTTTACATAACGACAACATAATCAAAAAACAATTATTTTTTTCACGGGAATTGGAAACAACATCAAAAGGTATCGGCGTCGTGAACATAGTAACTAATTATTTTCAAAATTATAATATAATGTGGGAAAAGCTAGTCGGTTTTTGTACGGATGGCGCTCCAGCAATGTTAAGATCACGTTCCGGTCTAGCGAAGTTAATAAAACACAATAATCCTTCAGCATTAACAACGCATTGTATCATACATCGCCAGGCGTTAGCTTCCAAGACTCTTCTTAAAGGCCTTGATAATATACTGCAGTTGGCCATAAAAGTGGTAAATGTTATCAAAAGCAGCGTCTTAAATACACGCATTTTTAAAAACTGTGCACTGAAATGTACTCTGACCATGAGAACCTTCTCTTTCACACAGAAGTCCATTGGTTGTCAAAAAGTAACATGCTGAGAAGATTACACGAACTCAGAGGAGAGGTTGAGTTGTTTCTAGGTGAGAAAAAATGAACGACTTAGTAGAGCAGTTTTTCCTGATCTGACATCTCAGATACATTTGGCTTATCTTGTGCATATTTTCACACACTTAAATAAGTTGAAGTTACAATTGCAAGGGTCCGGAAACAGACATTTAGAAGGCGTTGAAAATATATTTATTTTTTAAGATAAACATCGTGCCTTTATTTGCAAACTTCAATTATGGGTTGGTAAAATTGGCGAAGACAATTATTCTGAATTCGCGACATTAAAAGCACTCGTTGATGATAAAAAAGTATGACACGATTAGGGCAAACTTACAAGAAAACATCAAGACTCAAGAGTCATCTGCAAATGTTGGCTGATTAATTCAATCGTTACTTTCCAGAATTTAATAATACAGAAGTTAATGTTGAGCAAAAACTGATTCGCAACCCTTTTAACGCCAATGCCCAAGAAGTTGCAGAAGAAATCCAGGAAGAGCTTATTGAATTCCAAAATAATAGAAACTGTAAGGACGCATTTGAATATGAATCTCTGGAGCAGTGTTGGTGTAAAAGAGCAATATCATACACCAAATTTCGAGAAATCGCCTTGCGCTATCTTATGCTTTTCTCCAGTGCCGTATCTAGTCGTTCATGTGCCCTGTGCAATAATTTGCATTTAGGCCCCTTAATTAATTAGGTTTGGGAAAATAAACCAAATACATAGATTTCAGGCCTCTTTTCAAGTGGGCCCTGTGCGAGTGCACCTGTTGCACCTGTCTAGTTACGGCACTGCTTTTCTCCACAACTTATTTATGCGAACAAGTTTAATAAAAGCACATGGAAACTTTTCATGCAAAAATATGTGTCCAGAAAAGAATGTGCAAAGAAAAATGCTAAATCGATAATCTGTAAGATTTTAGTTTCTTTTTGCCTTTTGCGTATTTTTTTGAATCATAAGCGTGAAGATGTATGTAGCGTTATCTTACACATATTTAACCTTACAACTCACGACGATTTTTGAAATGCCAATTACTTCAAATTTACAATTACTTACAATTACAATTACTTACAATTTACTTCAAAATAATAATTATAACGAGAACTCTTTATTAGTGTATCTTTACTTGTATATTATAAAAATTTGTAACAAAAAAATGCAAATGCTTACAAAAAAATAAAATAATAAAAAGAAGATATTTTAAAATTATTTTATAACTAGCAGGTGGGCCCGGCGTTGCTCGGGCAAAAGTAACGATAACTAAGATAAAGATTATTACGTTACAGTCAACCTTACCCGTTTTGACAGAATGCAAGAATTGGGTCCCCCTGTTTCCAGACTAATTAGAGAATTTTTAGATGGGTCTAAAAATATGTTCGATTTCCCACAAAAACGAAAAAAACTGCATCTGCGTATTGCACGTCGCTTTCTCTTAACAATTCCATTGTTACGTAACATTTCCATTGTTGACACTTCCATTGTTACTTAAAA
>NW_019385251.1:95423-109624 GCF_000671375.1 Centruroides sculpturatus | reverse complement strand
GAATGCTTTTCTGTAGTCTATATATGCCATGTGTATGTTTCTGTGTTGTTTGTGTGCTTGCCGTAGAATGACTGAATCTATGAGTAATTGTTCTTTGCATCCTCTGTGATTTCTACGGCAACCTCTTTGTTGTTCTGTAAGAATGTCGTGTTCTTCTACATGTTTGTATATTTTGTTTGTGATACATGATGTCAGTAATTTGTAAAGCGTTGGAAGACATGTAATTGGTCTGTATTGTGTGGGGTCTGTGGTTTTGTTGTTTTTAGGTTTCATGTAGGTGATGCCCTGAGTAAGAAATTTTGGCATGTCTTGTGGATTGATGATGATGTGTGTTAGATGTTTAGCTAGTTCCTGGTGCAGTGATGTAAACTTTTTGTACCAGAAATTGTGAATGTTGTCTACACCAGGTGTCTTCCAGTTGTGTGTTCTGTTAACAGCGTAGCGAATGTCGTGTATGTTTATTTCAGCACAGGGCATACTTGGTATGTTATGCAAGTTTCTGTTCTCCTCCTTGATCCAGCCTGCATCAGCATTGTGTGTAACAGCATTGGACCAAAGAGAAGACCAATAAGTTGTGAGTTCTTCTTCTGTTGGTGTGCCACTGTGCTGTGTATCAGTGTTTGTTTTGGTACTGATTTGTCTGTAGAAAAGTTTTTCATTGTTTGTGAATAATTTATTTTGTTGTTTTCGTAGTGTACATGTTTTGTATCGTTTGAGTCTACGTGCTTTGGCTGCGAGTTTTTGTTTTAGTGTATCGATGTATTCTGTAATGTGTGTGTTGTGATGTTCATGTTTTGTGTGTGTTTTGATTTTCTTGAAAATGTTTTTGAGTTGTTTCTTTAATTTGGGTGTTATGTTGTTTTTAGTGTATTGTGTCAGCCTGCCTAATTGCTGTCTAATGTCATTTATTTGTGTTTCTATTCTTCTCTGCCAGGCAGGCTTGTGATAGGATTGGGTTTTGTGCCTGTCTGTCTGTGAGTGTATTTTCAGTCCATGGTGTGTTACTACTGTGACTGCCCAGGCATAAACTAATGTATGAATGTCTGAGAGTGTAGAAATTGAATGAATGTAGTTTGGTAGTAAGTGAGTGTTTACATAATTTAGTGTTTTCCCTACTACCTTTGATGTGTTGATTTTCGGTATTCGTGGTCTTTGTGTGGGATCTGTGCCTGTAAATTTAGTGATTGTTTCCTGAAATATAAGCGAGAGAGTATTAACTAATTCTATGTCTATGTTATCAGTGATCAATGAGGAAGTGCCTGTAGTATCATTAGTTGTAGTTGTTGTATGTGTACTATTATCAGTGCTTGTTGCTGGATTATCCTGACAGGTTAAGTGATCTTCATTAATAATGTTAAATGTTTCTGTCCGTTGATGTATTTGATCAGCAACCTGTTGTTTGATAAGTTCAAGTGTTGTTTGTGGAATAAGGTTGTTGTATATAATTGTTCGTTTTTGATCAACAACCCTTTGCTCTGTGACAGTGAGGTGAGGATATTGTTGTGTGAATATGTGGTGTAGTTGTTGTCTGTATGCTGTCATGTTTGTTTCGAGTTTTGTGATTGCATAGTAAGTGCGGATGATAAACTCGTTCATTTCTGATGTCCATTTCATCCGTTGGCGTGGTTTTCCAGCCTTTGTGGTCTGTGGATGCATTGCCACAGAAACACCAAAGCTAAGTTGGTTCCTCACATCTGTTGAGGGCATTGCAGTAGCCATACTTGGGCCAATGCTGCTTTCGCCACTGGTAACCAAGGGAGACTGGAGCCTATTTTTCGAACGTGAGCCTCTGCCTAACCCACGAACGCGGACCTTGTTAACCCGGGCGACGTCCGAGCCGGGATCATACCTAGATCTAGTTACTACCATAATGATTATCTCCACAGAATGTGGGTGTGTGGTCACTCTTAGCTTCATTTCTCCCCGTAGACCTTACTGGCATGGGTGTCCCTACCAGGAGCTTGTGCTCCAGCCTGCATTGCCCTATGGTTCAGTAAAATTACTGGGCTCTCCCACCACGACCAGATGGTGACCACGGGAGAGTTATTATTATTATTATTATCATCAACCCGTCTCGATTATATATTAGATATAAATTTATCGTAAGGTAAAGTTATATTATAAAATTTACATTTCACATGAATCAATAAATTTTAAGAGCATATAAACGCTACGAATAAATCTTTTTCCACGTTACAAATTTGACTATAAGTAAAAAAAAAANGTTCCATATTAAAAGCACCAATGGCATCGCCATCTCGAATTAACTTATGTCTGTCAGGACCAAATTTTAAAAAACGTAAACGTCACACAGATTAATAGGAGGAAGGCACGGCCGAGAAAAGGGGAATTTGGCTGCCGAGGTGTTAAGATTTTCCTTGTTTTTTTACAAATGTCGGAACGGGCGGAGGACGAAGACTTTTGGAAACGGTCGGTGTCCCTTGTCTCTGGAACGTAATACGTGCACCAGTGAGCCTACAACTACACGATTTATATTTTAGAAATAATTAAATTCACTTCGCATTCAAAACTTTCATCCCTTGCTATCGATATCTGCCTAGTGCTGTTCAGCAACAATTTGCTACAGTTCGCCTTTATTATCGGGTGAAATGGAGTGGTTCCATAATACCACTATCTTCCTATATATATATATATATAGGAAGATAGTGGTATTATGGAACCACTCCATTTCACCCGATAATAAAGGCGAACTGTAGCAAATTGTTGCTGAACAGCACTAGGCAGATATCGATAGCAAGGGATGAAAGTTTTGAATGCGAAGTGAATTTAATTATTTCTAAAATATAAATCGTGTAGTTGTAGGCTCACTGGTGCACGTATTACGTTCCAGAGACAAGGGACACCGACCGTTTCCAAAAGTCTTCGTCCTCCGCCCGTTCCGACATTTGTAAAAAAACAAGGAAAATCTTAACACCTCGGCAGCCAAATTCCCCTTTTCTCGGCCGTGCCTTCCTCCTATTAATCTGTGTGACGTTTACGTTTTTTAAAATTTGGTCCTGACAGACATAAGTTAATTCGAGATGGCGATGCCATTGGTGCTTTTAATATGGAACCCATCTAACTTTTGTAAAGGTGTGTGGCAGATGAATGAAAAAATAGAAGGAAAATGAAAACACTAAAAATAGATACCTGACACTATAGGAGCATTATATTTGTGATTTTTGTAAATGGTTAGCTTTTTCTTTGTACATTTCCTCATTATTATTAGGGTGAGACTAAGCAAATGCGAGCGAGGGAATTTTCCGAGCGAGCGAAAATGTGGCGTGAAAAGGCGATACGCCATAAATATCAAAACCTGTCAGATATGTGCGAGAACCAGAAATTTGATCTCGCTAGCGTTATTTATCGCTTCTCGTTTGTGCATGGTTTTGCTTTGCAAAAACTAAATCGCTCGCAGCCTTCGCTCGCTCTATATTCGCGTCTGCATAGTCGAACCCTTATTATTAAATCATTTTTGCGATAAAATACATTGGAGTAAATAATTTTGTAATTATTTAACATTCTTTGTACTTTCCTATTCGTTTTTAATACATTAAAGCATTTTTTGAAAACATACATTAAGATTTCACCCGGTTTTCCCTAAGCCTACTTTCTGACTTTTTGTACAGAAGCCTTAAAAAACCACACATATAGTTATGCTACTCAATTAGGAACATCTACTTTAAGAGATACCAGTACTTTTCGCATAAAAAATGCGGGTGTAGTTATGATACGTTGTTTACAATTCACTATGATGAAAATGGGGTTCTATGATATCACCTTCTCCGTACAAGTTCTTTCTAAATTGCGTTTTACATATTTAAACTTTTATCAATGAATTACTATTTCTTACTCGTATTATGAAGTTAAATGATTTCATGGTAACCTTTGCCAAGAAATAACGTAACTTCGTAATTATTCTTTAAAACTACTTTAAATTTATTCTAAAATAAATAAAAATTACTGAGATTAATTTGAATATTTTCATAAATGTATTTATTTACAATAATAATTTATATATAGTCTATATATTTTTGTAATTTTTCCATTAATAATGTTTATAAATAAATTTAACATACTTTACGTTTTATAATGTAATAACTTCTACCTTCACTATTTTTTCTTAAAATTATTCTTTCTGCATTTTTTGCAGCAGTAGAATTACAAAGCAAAGTATATCGTCTCAAAATTCAAAACATATTTTAGACTTTGTTAAACTAAGTTTATAGACGAAGTAAGGTAACAAAAACTACCAAGGTAGGTAAACTATTGGTGAATTCTAATATACTTTCAAACAACATACTTCCATCATGAAATTTATATAGTGTTCTTTAATTGTGTAATACTTAATAGTTATCAGAATAACACTTTGTTTAAAATATGAACGTGTAAAAATTGAAAACACAGTACAGATACAATTGCTGCTACACGTCAGCATAATTGTGACAAAGTATAATTGAGTACAATAATGTTTATACTAAATTTAAACTTAATTAGAATTGATAATACGTACCTCGATTCGAGCAAACTGTAATGAAAATTTCAAAAAAAAAATTGGCAGAAACTAAACATTATTTATTGATGACCATTATCTTTTACCAGACCAAACATTTCTGACGTCAATGTGACATGAATTCATTTCCTATTGTTTACTTCTATCGTAGTTATAGAAACCAAATATACTTTTAAATTAGTTTTTCGTTCAGATTCGCTAGAGTTGCTTTTCAAATTTAAACGATCGATAATATAGGAGTTTAACCATAGTCTCACTGTTTAAATACAGATAAAATCTCTTTGTTAAAATACCAAGTTCATTATATACATTATGTATAATTCAGCATTAAAATATTGTGATTGAAATTATAGTGTGTCTTAAAATACCTTACAGGATAATAAGAAGCTTTGTATTAAAGTTTACGAATGAATAAAGAGACAGTCTTACATTAGCAAATCTACATGTAATTAAATTTTAGTAATTTTTTTTTGTCTTCTTAACTTCCTTAACTCCCTGTTTTGTTTTTTTTTCGTGAAATTATACATATATTTTTCATTTTGTTGATTTTTTATAATGAAGAATACAATTTTATTTTATTACGTTTTAAAAGAAAATAATTATTATTTAATTAAAGTCAAGCATTACAAATAAGAAGGAATGTTACAGATCACCGTTTCACTGTAATATTTGCGGTAAAATCTTATATACATATAATATTTTGTGTTGTTATTTTTCCTTTTGTTAAATTCACAACAGATAAAGTAACATTACAAAATACCTTATATTTCAGTTTTATCAACACAGCTTGTAAACGTTATCCAGGGGATATTTATTACTTAACAAATTATCTATAAATGTAATTCTAGTAATAATACGATATATAAAGTATATTGTGCGAATAATTTTATTGTCTACTGCATTAACTCACATCCAATATTAACAATTTAACTTTTGGAAAATAGTCAGAAGTTTCGTTTCATATCATAATCAACATCTATTATAAGAATACCAGGTATTGTATAATAGCACGGCGTATGAATTACTTTCAATAGCACGAAACACAATAAATTGTGTTTATAAAATAATTTCTAGTGCTTTCTATACGTTACAATACACGAAACTGCTCTATTTATATACAACTATTGTAGTAATTTTTGAATAGAAATAATATAATTCTGAATATGAAAAAAATATCTATACTTTTCAAGAACAGAACATGGCAGAATTTCTTTCAAAATAGTGTTTCGTGAATAACAATATCGAAAAAGATAAGATCTGTATAACAACAAAAGAAGAGAAATAGAAGTTATTCGAAAAATTAACCAATATATTTTTATTTTAAATTCGTTTATTATAATAACGATTGACACAGAAAACTTCAAAACTTATTTTAGAGAATTTATGACCAATTATAGTTGTTTTCATTCTTTCTTTTGAAGAAAAACTCTCCTTAAAAGCAGCAGTAGAAACACAATAAAAATACAGTAGAACCTCCATTATCCGGACCTCCATTATCTGGATTTTCGATTATCCGGATTGTTCAAACTAAACAAAAATTTTACAAATTTGCTTATTTGCACTTGGCGAATTACGACACTGTTTATGTATGTGATGGAATGCATAACTTTTTTTGTTTCAAGAAAGTCTCACCCGGCACAGTAGTTGTAAACTCTTAAATATATTTTGCGTCGTAATTAAAATATAACTTGACATACGTATTTATAAATAATTTATATTCAAATTACATCATTTCTATGACCAAGGGCGGCGTAAGGCATGGGCAACGTGGGCCACCGCCAATGTCTAGCGGTCCGAAGGGCCTCGCGCCTCGAAGGTTTACGCATTACTTAAAAGCCGAGAACGCGACGAAAAAATTTTACTCGTCATAAAATGTTAAATAGTTTGTCAAATTTTTATTCATAAAAATGCAGTTTCAACCGCTTTTTATTTTATAAAATCCGTCTGTTTGAGCCACCAGAGGGCCGTTTAAACAATAGCTAGTCTCTTAGCGCTGGTCAGTAGTAGTCCAAATTTAATACGAACGTTTGTTTCTTGAAAATTTGATCACGATTTAAATACAGTATTTATTTTTAATATTACCGATATGTCATCGAAAAGAAAACGTGTTGTATTATCATTAAAAGATAAATTAAAGTATTTGTTGCGATTATCCGGATTTTTCCTTATCCGGACTACATTCATCCCCAATTATTCTGGATAATCAAGGTTCTACTGTATCATTTATTACATGTTTTTGCTCGACGTCTCTTTTCAACCTGGTTTCAACAGTTTTTAGAAGATATGATAATTAATATCTCATAAACACTGTTGAAACCAGGTTGAAAAGAAACGTCAAGCAAGAATATGTACTTAAAGGAAACTTTCAAAAGTTGTGGCATAGGTATACTGAATGCAGATTCTACAGGAACACTGAACATGTGAAAAATGCTCACATTACAAGGACTACTAGATGTTTTGGATGAAGCAATATCACCATAATGATAAATTGGAAAAAAGCGCATTGTCACAAAAAACGTCTCCGAGTACTGTTTTGTGTCTTACACTCATTAAATCTACAATAATATGGTTAAACGTGAAAGGTTATTAAATCAGTGTCAGCGAAGAAACTTTTAAAACAAAATAAGACTCAAAGCCTTGTGAAGACACGCTGCTTGCTTCTGATATTAATCTTCTATAAATTCAAGTTATTTTACGCTTTGATTTATTGTTATTAGGCTCAGTAGTAACTAGGTATACCTGGAACCAACCTCTCTTTTTGTAATAATAAAACCTTATTTAATTTTAAATTACTTCACAATACCATAACTATAATACACTTTACTGACCATGTAATTCTACATTTTCTTATTCAACTGTTCAGTAATAAACGTTTGCAGGGGATGTATTTATTTAATTTCGTACTGAAAATGTTAGTAGTCTGCTGTTGGCAATGCTGATAAAATTCCAAATTTCAAATCTAATTGTGAGAATTGTATCAGTAAAGCAATCAGAAAAATTTTTGATAATGAAAACTTAACGAGATATTTTAATTTCTACACACACTACTCTGACCGAAGGGTCGGCACCGGATAAGCGATACCTTCGAAGTTCTAACATGAGCGTTTTGCTGTATCGTGAGAAGTCGCATACGTAAGCGGTCGCATTAGAGTCAGACAGACAGAGTATCTAGAAGAATGCACTAAATTACTGATTTAACGTAAACATATACCCATTATCTATGTAAACTAATTGCACATATCTGTATATATAATCGAGATGGGTTGATGATAATAATAATAATAGTAAGTGCAGAGCCCAAACACTTAAGAGTTGAAAGTTGAAATTTGGTACACAGTTAGGGTACGTCACGAAAATGCACACTAAGAAGGGATTTTTCGATTTCCTCCCCGCGGGGAGAGAGACAGGATTAAGGCTTAACACTTCCATCAACAATGGAAGTGTGAGAATCGGGGTTTAAGCTTCAAAGCTTAAACCGTTTTCTGACAACGGGACGGTGAGTCCTGCTTACAGAGTCAGTGGATGGCGATTTAGGAGGTCGAAAATCGAGTGGGAGGTCGCGGATAAGTCGATAAGTTGTTGGCCGAGTACGAGTAAACAAACATGTTTAAGATATTATATAAATTTAATTAACAAATGCTACGTAAAACATTACAAATAACAAGATTTATTATAATAATAATTTCAAACCTTAATTCCAATTGCTGGTTTGCTGGATTGTATCTTGCGTATTTCCGTATTTCCGACTAAGTAGAGTGTCTGATCCTTATTAATATTTGTTTCTTAATTAGTTGTCCGTCGTCGGCGGTCAATGTTAAAGGCAGTTGATCGGTTAATTCCTGTTGTTTTGAAGGCCACCTCAATAACTGTCCTGGAGCCCTCTTTATACCAAATTTGAAGGGGTGAGAACTATGACATTATTAATTATTTATACGCACACTTGTTAGCGTGTTGATGTTTGGATCTAGCTAGTACGGACAACTGACACAGAGAAGTTTGTTTAATTTATTGATATTGGTGTCTAGAAGATATGATTTTATAACATAAATTTCTATAGATTTGATGGCTCTCATCCATAAATTAACATTCAGCTGACAATAATTTCTGTAAACTGGTCAACGATCTGGATATTGATTATATCAAACGTCGCGTTTGAGTATGAACGAGTCGATTTATTGCTCTAACCACGTGTCACGAGCAACCAAAGAGGGGGCAAGAACCATTTCTTATTCCCGTCTTGTTAATATTAACGTTTATAGAATTACCTTTAGACAACTGGAGGAGATTTCCTTCATTGATGTTTTAACATTCCCTTCTTTTTTTTTATTCGGGGAAAGTGTCTCAGTTATTGACCGCAGAGGTTGTCCTTTTTCCCTTTACAGAGAAAATCCCGAGGTTTATACTGTTTTAAAACAGAAAAGGGTTTCAGACTTTCACAGAAGTGTTAATTAAGTAACAATGGAAGTTTTAAGTAACAATGGAAGTATCAACAAAGGAAATGTTACGTAACAATAGAATTGTTAAGAGAATGCGACGTGCAAGATGCAGATGCAGTATTTTTTGTTTTTGCAGGAAATCGAAGATATTTTTAGACTCATCTAAAAATTCTCTTATCAGTCCGGAAACAGGGGAACTCAATTTTTGCATTCTGTGAAAACGGGTAAGGTTGACTATAACCTAATAATGTTAATCTTCCCTATCGTTACTTTTGCCCGAGCAACGCCAGGCTACCTGCTACATATGTACATATAATGGTACATAGCAATTTCATTATAGTGTCTATATAGTGACAAAATTTGATAAGGCTTTATATAGTGTAAAAAGTTCTATTGTAACTGGTTTCTAGCCGTGAAAGAAAAAGTTCACAATTGTGCGCGAGAAGATAAATATCTTGATTGTTCGAGTTTTGATTGACGGCAGGATATCTCAGATCGTCTTGACGAACGGGTAACTAGGTTTTCGCTGATTCGAATTGAGTAAGACTTCTGGATGATGCAGTTCGAATGTCCGGTAAGTATAGACAGCTACGCTCTGGCAAACGATGAAAACTACGGTGGCGAAGGACCGTAGTTTTCAGTGGGGGAGCACGGCTGTAATACACTTGCAAAAGGAGGAGGATCGGCCAATTCTCTCTGTCGTCATCGATTCTGTTCTTTTATTTCGGTTCACCTCCCTTTATTTCTCATGCCCATTTTAGATATCTCAAATTTCAGGACCTATAAATAAATTACGTTCGTGACGTTCTTTATGATACACTTCATGCGCCATGTTGGCGCATGAAATGTATCACAAAGAACTTCACGAACGAAAGAACTTCACTTCACAAAGAATATTTTCTATCAAAAACTTCTCAAAATTAAACCTGGGCATTCACACTATCTTCAAAATTTTTCGTGGAGGGATAGATCAGAAAAATCTCTGGTCTCCATACTCAAATCTTTCATTCTTAATGGTACAATTCTTCAAAGTGTAGTGGTTGAGTGTCATATTAGTGACCACAGACATTAGCAGCAGATCGAGATGAAAGATATAATTTTGAAATATAACATTTTTCAAAGTTCTTTTTTAAAATTGTTACATACCTCACATGCCCACTTCCTCTGTTTATACCAAATCTGCTTTTCATGTTATCAATTCAAACGGTTTCATTATTCCAATAAATTTTGCCATAGCACCAATATTAGTGCAAGACATGGTCTTTCAGGACCTTGCAGGGTTAAACCATTTTGCCTAAATTGGATATAAGATCATTTCTGTTATTTATGTAAACACTTATTATGCCAGTTGAATAAACAGGTGTAAGAATTACATATGTTCACAATCATTGCTTTTACTGAACACTATAGCAGTTATATATTGTTGAATTCACTAAACAATACATATTGTGTTTTAATTGCCCTATCTATAATCCTGCATTCTCAATTCAAATTATAAATTTAATAGTAAATGTGATGTGGTCCACATGAAACTTACCAGTCGCATTAATAGCATGTTGTTTAAATAAGATTGACACACCTGTAGTAGAGCGACTATACAGTAAAACGGATTCACAAGAGTCTGGAAAACATAGAAAGGTACAACAGATCATAAAACCTGCAAGGCATGCAAAAATTATGCAACATTGATGGACATCATTTGAGCTGCATAGCATTGTTCTTATTATGTCTTAAACATTTCAGTGAGGACTCATACCTTGTGAATTTGCAAGCCAAATTAATCATCAGTCACTATTGGCCTGTGCAATTATCATGGTCATTGAAAATGTTGAGATAACCCTGTCTAATCTCGAAATGTTCAGACCAAAACAAAATAATTTCTAGGAAACAAACTCACACCATACTGTTTTTTAATTACTTTTTGACAAGAAGATTGAATCGCATGATAAACCTGAGGTAAAATATATATCTGGCCATCAATTTCTAACTTATAAAACATGCATTCGTGAAAGTAGAAAACTCGTGAATGTAATTCTAATGTTCAATAGCGATGCTCACGTGAAGAATGAAGAGGCTGAAACTTTCATAAACTATTAGTTTTCGGTAAACTTTCCATGGCGGCTGGACATCCATCGAACAATTTCTAGTCTTTGTCCTTAAATTCAGTTAAGATTTGATGTTGGTTTGCCTTTGAAGTAATAGTATTAATATGTCACAGGTAACAAGCAACTGATACATAAATGGTATGCACCTGCTCAGATTTTCCACTGTAGTAATTGTAGTAATAGAGTTAGTTGTGATTTAGGCACAATTATCAGATTATGAAATTTGAGAATCCAATCCACTAATAAAGACAGCGATCGAATACACCATCGGAGTGACACCAGTAATTTTTATTTACTCAAAATCTCTAAATTCTGACATATGGCTATTTTGTGTAACGTAAAGGAGTTCAAGATTTGGTGGTCTATCAGGCCCTCACAGCCCAATCTGTTAAATGAACTGATTATGATCCCAGATAATAAAAAAAAGTATTTTTCACTTAATCGTTCTCTTGTAAATGGAAAGTTATTGTACGTCAAAATTATTCCAAATACATGAACTAATTTCCTGTCTAACTATTACATATTTAATTGCAATTTTTATACGACACAAATAAAATCATGTCAATTATCTATTAAAATGTTTGACTAAATTTGATCAAATTTTCAGTTAACAATTCTTGGACAGTAAAAAGCATTTCTAAATAAATATTGAAAATGACTGTGAAACGCAAAATGATGTTACAGAAACACAAATATCTTAGTTTGAGATATTCGTAGTCACCTGCAATGTTAATTACATTATATATTTTGTGTTATAAACATGCGCAATATTTATTTCTCCTAAGCCTATTAAATTCAATAACCGTGCAGTGACACATTGAAATTGCTGAATACCATGATTATACAATTACACTTTCGAGAATTAAGTTTCTTTTATTGTCACATATACAATGAATCTAACATATCGACAGCATTTTTTGAAATTCGAATTACGTTAATTAGTTTAAAAACATTTCATATAATTTAATTTCAACATTTACATCGTTCGATTAACTACAATCTTACATTTAAAGAATTAAGCAGTGGCCTATTACATACATTAAGTTAACATTTTATTACTTTATATGTCCATGTAATACCAGGTTCCCTATAAATATAACCACAATCAAAATTTGAATTTTAAGTATGAAATTTTTAAAAGAGAATACAGTCGACCCCTCTATAACACTGTTGATTGTTCTGTTTTATACGAATTCCATGTTGTACGAGTCACTTATATTTTACAAATACGTGTGCCGTTCACAATCCGGCACACGTATTTATAAATTCTAAGTGACTCATACATAATGGAATTCATATAAAACGGAATAATCAACAGTGTTATAGGGGAAGTCGACTGTATTTTAAAATGAACTTATCTAAAAATTTTATAACTACAGTTATTCGTGCATAAATATAGTTTTTATTAAATTCTAATGAAATATTTTTACAGAATACAAGATAATTGCTTCAAGAAAAAACTTAAATATAATGAACAATTATTTTTGTGACATCTTCAAAGTACCCGCAGAGTGAAAAATAAAGAGATAATAATCTGTATTAGAAAAATGGATAATCTTTCCACTTTTAGTTACTTTTAACTCTCTTAATGCTATACGAATGTTAATGTCACAACAGTATTAAGTTACTCTATTGCAAATACATTTTAATAGTTTTAATGACAAGCTTTATGATATGAAATACTTACTTATTTCATAGCAATTGTTCAGTGACTACAAGAATATTTGAAAACGTTGGCAAATTTAGATCCAAAAACGAGTTGCTCGGATAATTGAAAAGTCGGATAACCGAAAAATATGAAAAAATCCATTATTAGCATAGTATATTAGTATATCTCATGTAATTAGTATATTAATATATCGCTATTAACCTACTTCGCGTTGAAGTTTCATCGATGTTAAGCCTAACAAAATTTTTTTTTTAAATTATAATCGTCGCTATTGTATTGTTAAAAATTAGAGAATTAAGCCTCGTTTAAATACTGGCTCCCTTTCATGGTCGATCCAGTGTTGCCAGCTAAAACACGTAAAAATACTATTAAAGTAGCCAAGACATAGCCAAATATTGTAGCTTCACATCACTAGCGGACATTTGAATTTGCAAACTAGAACGGTCGGTTAACCGATGTGACGGTTAATTGGTGGGGTCAGATAATCGATGCTCTACTGTATTTATAAACTTTATTCCAAATTTCGTTGTTTTCTTAGCAATTCAACAAAGAAAATTAAGATAGAAATTACATAGCCAGAAATTAACAGAATGAAAGCACTCATGCTATCGTCAATAGAAAGAGGATGATGGAGTCCAGCGTAATTGACTCCTGGGGTTTGTTTCGCCTCCTTCAGCAACTTTTCGTAGATTCCAGCATCTACTAATCTTTGCAACCTGAATAAATAAACCGAAAAAATAAATATATAAAGTAGAGAATATTGATAATTTTTACATAGAAATTAATACAATTATCGTAATTTACAGTGCATATATGTAATTCACAGTAATATGAAACTGCAACTCTTCTCAAAATAGATCACTCGCACGTCTTTACATCCTATGTCTTACAGCATTCTACTTTCTGTTGTGTGACGTTGGTCTTAAATTTCTAACAGTGTTTTTTTTAATTTTACAAATATATATATATATACGCTTACATATACATTAAATTAGTTTATTTAACAGGATAACTTTAAGGTTAAACATCAAAACCGTTTCTTGCTTGCTTTACTTGTACAATAAAAATTCAGATTCGCAAAGAAGAACAAGTAAAAATTGTAACAGGATTTATTGCATGTGTGAAAAATGGTTATTCCTTTTTATCATGTAAAAATGTTTTTGCAATTACACATTTAATGGGCAGTCCGGAGAAACTTCAGCTACAATTGTTTTTTTTATTCTCAACGTATGAATTTATAATTCTATTATAAGAAATACAGATACACAATTTCTAGGACAAACCGTTTATCTTTTCTAAAATTCAATTGGTTGCTTTTATATTTAATAAGTTCATAATTAAAGCGGTATTTTAGTTTTGCAAAAAGACACGATACTATTTGATGAAGTTCTCCAATATACAACACATCAAAGTATTGACTACATCGATAAATTCATGAATAAAATGGCGATTTAAGACAACATATTTAAGGTGTGTAC
>NW_019385251.1:84431-89178 GCF_000671375.1 Centruroides sculpturatus | reverse complement strand
ATTTTCCGAAAGTCAATCATCCGAAACGTCAATCATCCGAAACGTCAATCATCCGAAAGAATTTCAGTCGGCAAATTTAAATTTTCGCCAGTGCTGTGGCGGTTCAATCTTTGGCTATGTCTTGGGCTACTCAAATATTTTACGTTTTTTGATACTAGATTAACATCTGAAGTATAATTTTTTATTATTTTTATATTTTTCAATATATTTATTTTGTTCGTACAAAATAAAAAAATAATTTTTAACGCTACAATAGTCATTGTTAGGCTTAACATTGACGAAAATTCAAAGTGAAGCGACACGCAACGGATAAAAATTTCGACATCGGATACGTTAAACTATTTTTTCGTACATAAATCAGTTATCCGAAATATCAGTTATCCGGACAACCCCAGTCCCCAATTGATTCGGAAAATCGACGCTCTACTGTATAATTATACGTATATTTATTATATTTAAACAAAGTCATTATCCTTTTTATCGTGTCTAAATGACAGAAACAAAATCTGTATTCCCTCGCAGAGAAAATGTTTTAATTGTTTTTCACTTACGCTGGCAATTATATATAACAAACAATGAAGACAATTTTTCATGTTTAATATATCTATTTTTTACATTTTAATCAAAATGTTATTGTTTGAACATATTATAATTGTAATTATTTCTATAGCGAAACATAAACCTGTCTTTATTTAAATGAAAATAATATATGATATATAGTATTATCTTACTTTTCTCTGCACTCTTCCCATTATACCATTCCATGATCCATCTTTTAATTTACTTCCAAATTTCTTTTCAATGGGTTGAATGATTTCGAACCTTTAAAAATCAGTATATATTTACACGTAAAAATACCTTATTTACGGTTAATAAACTGTTTTTTTTACTTACTTGATGTTTTTTAATTTCTGAGCAACTATGCTTAATATTTTAAAATCGGGACCATCAACAATTAACTGATTATTTCTCGTATAAACTTCGCAATAAGGAGAAATCTACAAATTTATTTAAACAATTTTATATAAAAGTTTTGTTTATATCCTTATTGTTTTTAGATGACAAATTACTTACTGCCAAAGTAGTAATTTTTATTTTAGTAGAATTTCTGGCTGACTCGTGTTCTACATGAAAATTTAATCATAATTTAATGGTAAATGCTTAAAACTATAACAATTTAAATAGAAAAGTAAATTTTATCACAAATGATAGAAAATAATATTTATTAAATAAAGTATAACTACTCTTCGACACATAAGATAAAATGAAATATATAAGTTCTGACAGAAAAAAAATTTCTGACTAACTTTGTATCAATATATGTTAAGACATTAAACACTGTCTTAAATTAGCTGGAAAATATCTTTTTTGAAGCCAAATTTTAAGTTAATATTGACAAGCAGAGGTTCTTGAACTTTGTGTTTGCTTCTTTCAGAGATGGAGAGTCAGCTGAAATGATTCTGCCATCATAAAAAAGTTCGACTTCTAACTTCGACATCGATTCTCCATTTCTGGTTTCTATATTGTTTTTCTGTAGAACCTAATGTGTGCTTTCACTCTCCGTTCTAATTGTTCCTTTCAATTCATAGATGATTTTACAAAGGCGACTTGTTGCTTCACGGGTTGATTTTATGATTAAAAAATAATAGCCTTAAAATCCATTGTAAACGTTATCAAATTTCGAGATTTGGCTTTCTGAAGCTTCATATGAAAAACCGAAAACATGAATATTTAGCTTGATTTTCATTTGCAATGTTAATTAAAGTAATATATTAAATTGGAAAATACAGTATTGTGGTATAAAATATGGTATAAATTTCGAAGATCATAGTTAAGTTTTTATTATATATAATCTATTTGGTTAATGCAAACGTTCCTGGAATTTTCCTGACTTCTTTAGTATAAGTCTGGAAGTTTTCTGTGTGCAGTGTAATTAGTGTAATGCTGAGCAATGAATAGTTGAAGAGAATCAACACTCAGGATGGTCTTCTACACTATTAGATAACAACTGTGTGAATTCAACTCATTTTACAATAGAAAAGGTGAGTAAATGGGTATATTGAAATTTAAATTAACAGATGTCTCCGAGAATATAACGCTATGCAACTTTGCTGATTCGAATTGAGTAAGACTTCTGGATGATGCANATTCCTTCACTTTTCCTCTGTAAATGATATATAAATAATTATAATTGTGAAGGCGTAAGTATGTATCTTCTTTAAAAATAAAAATAATTAAGGTTTTTTTTTGTGAAATTTAAAACATATAACCTGAATAAATAAACCGAAAAAATAAATATATAAAGTAGAGAATATTGATAATTTTTACATAGAAATTAATACAATTATCGTAATTTACAGTGCATATATGTAATTCACAGTAATATGAAACTGCAACTCTTCTCAAAATAGATCACTCGCACGTCTTTACATCCTATGTCTTACAGCATTCTACTTTCTGTTGTGTGACGTTGGTCTTAAATTTCTAACAGTGTTTTTTTTAATTTTACAAATATATATATATATATATATATACGCTTACATATACATTAAATTAGTTTATTTAACACGATAACTTTAAGGTTAAACATCAAAACCGTTTCTTGCTTGCTTTACTTGTACAATAAAAATTCAGATTCGCAAAGAAGAACAAGTAAAAATTGTAACAGGATTTATTGCATGTGTGAAAAATGGTTATTCCTTTTTATCATGTAAAAATGTTTTTGCAATTACACATTTAATGGGCAGTCCGGAGAAACTTCAGCTACAATTGTTTTTTTTTTTCTCAACGTATGAATTTATAATTCTATTATAAGAAATACAGATACACAATTTCTAGGACAAACCGTTTATCTTTTCTAAAATTCAATTGGTTGCTTTTATATTTAATAAGTTCATAATTAAAGCGGTATTTTAGTTTTGCAAAAAGACACGATACTATTTGATGAAGTTCTCCAATATACAACACATCAAAGTATTGACTACATCGATAAATTCATGAATAAAATGGCGATTTAAGACAACATATTTACAGGAATTTGTACATTTTATAAATTTACACTTTGTACTCGCTGTTTTAGAAATTCCTAATAAATTTAAAATCAAATTCGTTTGATGGTAATCTGCATTTGTTATAAAATAAACCTTTAAAAATACATAACTTACTGGGTTTACTCTGGAAATTACATTAAAATCTAAATTTAAATAAGTAATTCGCGCGAGAAAGTTTCTGTTAAAGACGAAAGAAAGTCCCTTACATACATATTAATTACATATACAAAAATTATTTTAAAATAAAAAATAAACATATACTTATGGCAAAATAACAGGAAATTTTGTTCGTTAAATTAAGGTCTATGGAACCGAAGACATATCCTACTGGAATAATATTAATAACGTAAGCATTCAAGCATCTTCGATATCAAAAATATGCTTACATTTTATTAAATTTCTTCTTAAACTTGAATTTCTTCTTCATTGGAAATGCAATTGAATAAGACATGAATAAATCTTCGAAAATGACAAATGAATTTGCTCTCATTTTTAAGGTAGCGAAAAAATATGCTGACGTGATATACGCATATTTATGATGTAGCATGTGTTGAACTCCTTCTTGAAAAGTAGAAAAACTTTTCTCTGGATGACTGCTTATATACTCACTTAAAATTGTTACCATTCCTTCACTTTTCCTCTGTAAATGATATATAAATAATTATAATTGTGAAGGTGTAAGTATGTATCTTCTTTAAAAATAAAAATAATTAAGGTTTTTTTTTGTGAAATTTAAAACATATATTCATAGGAATTAACAGTAATTATAACATTCTTTTAAATTGTTTACCAACATGAGCTCTGACAATGCCGAATTTGACAATGTTCCACAAGAATATTCCCCGTTTTTCACTGCAATGGCTAATTGTTCGATATTTTTCGGCACCTCTTCGTAAATAGGACATGTCATGTATGAAAACAAAATCCCGCCGTATGCTGATATTAGAACAGTTATTGCTAGCAACCAAATTCCAATTATAAGTCTTGATGAAGTGCTTTTATCGTAATCAATTTTTCCTCCTGTAAAAATTATTAAAGACCACAAGTACCAGTTAGTTAACTTGAAGTTATGAAACATTATTATATGCGTTTGATTTTTTGTTACAGTTATCGTTATTATGAAAAAAATAAGCATTATAAAACTATTTTTCTCGCAATCAGCATGAAAAGTGTGTTTGATAATAAATAAGAATTAAATTGGTGTTCTGAAAGACATGTTAATACACTAAATAAGGCCCGACTTACTATAAAAAATTATTCTGTAGAATTCCCGATACAAACAAACTATAAAACCAGAGATTACAACAATTGTAGACTTATATACTTACTCAGCATTACCTAATTACTCAATTTTTACGTTGGAATGTCTAAATACTTGACGAGTCAAACAAGCTAGTGACAGACAATAGATAATGTACTGTATACAATTTTCGAAAAAAAGAATTAGTTAATATTTGTAATTTCTATGTATGTAAGATTTTTATTTTCTATTTTGAATGTAATTTTACTAACTTTCATATTATAGAGAAAAGTAATTTCTTTATTTTCGAAAATAATAATTGTTATGCTGTTGTTTTTAATTACCTTGATATGTTAGACTGCGTAACAGAAACCAAGTAAAATTCTTCATAGTCCATGCAGTTTTTCTTTCCGGAAGATAATTGTTTCTTACGAAAGCAATGAAGGAAAACGATATT
>NW_019385251.1:46962-79757 GCF_000671375.1 Centruroides sculpturatus | reverse complement strand
AAATTTAATGAAAAAGCAAACGTTTTCAGCCAAATCTGTTGGCCATCATCAGGCTGAGATATTCGAATATAAATAAATACAAATAAAAATAACGAATGACGCGTATATATATATATGCATAAAGAAAAATAAAATAAAAATTATTCTTATAAAGAAGAAAATATGTATATAAATATATGCATAGGATAATTAAATATTACAACGTTATATAATAATACACTATATGAAATTCAATAAAATGCAAGAACATGCAAAAATACTAAAATCAAGGCATTAAATTAAGAGGCATTAAATTAAATCTATTCGTTTGATTAAGTTTGATCGGCCTGGAGATACTTAATCAAACGACGTCTAATGATGCCAGGCAAATCATCTAGGCGCCTTGGTTACCCAAGTTATGAATGTGTATATATTTATATATATATACATACATAAGGTTTGACTGAAAAAAAGTTTCTCGGTAACATTTGGTGGCATGTCATTTGTTATATTTATTTAAAAAACGTTTTATAACGTAACTATTATTAATTGCAAAAAGCTTAATTTAAACGGTAGGGTGGGTTATATAAAAAATAGTAAATCCTAATAATGAGTAACATTGTCTTTAAGTCCAAATTTACTGGAGATAAACACGACCCCTGTTATTATACTCCTCAATCGTTAACCACAAAAATTTAACAGCATCAATTCTCCTAATAAGCAAACTATCCTGCAAAATTTCAGAAATTTTCAACAAAAAGCATAGAAATTATAAGCTTCAAAGAGGGAAACAAAATTGTGCTCCTCAAAGAAACTGGCTTACTAAAATGTATACACATTGAAAAATCTTTTATATCGTTATGCATTTCTTGTCATGTTAAAGTCTTCCTAGTCCAAAAATGTAAAAATTCAGTGGGGGTGAGTTTTTGACCAATTGCCATAATTTCCCTCTTTTATATATAACAATACAGAGCCGGGAACGTAATAATATCTATTGTGTTTAATTAGAGATATTTTCGTTAAAATTTACAAACGTGTTTTAAAATGCTAGGTGTTAAAAGAAGTGAATTTAATAATTTACTTACTCTAAACGGCATATCTTCTACGAATGTTCCACTAAAAGAAATTTAAGTATAACTATCGCGTTTCAATATAAATATACGTTACGTGACGTTATATTTTTCCAGTGAAAAGTAATTACTTTTTTCTATTCAAAAATTAAAATCAATAAAATAATAAAATATTTAATATTACAGTATTCTAGAATTTAACATGTGTTATATTTTCCAACAGTAAGCAATTTATATTTTAATCGTCATACGAAAATTCATTTAGAAATTTATTATAAACAGAACTGTTTATTTTAATTTAAACTTTAAAACTAATTTATTAATTGACTCAGAAAATTTACTAACCGAGTAGTAAATCTACAATCAGTTATTTGGTTCAAATATATAAAATATGTAATGAGTATTTCCACACTAGTCTATGAATTACTGTATTATGCAGTCATTTAATAGCTTTATTAACAGAAGATTTCTGTACATGCATTTAATTAATTGCACATGCAGTATATTATATTCTACTCACAGATATGCATATACAGACTGAGAAAAGCTGGTGTATACTGGAACATTATTTCGAATGTCTTGTATGCCTGAAGACTGTCCTTTTCATGCTACATTCAACAATCTCGTATTTTGAAAAGAACGTTTGGAAGATGTTTCTAGTCGAACTTAATGTTTTCTCATTACTTTTCTTATTTGATTGTTATTATAAAATGTAAGATAATACATGAATCAAATATTTCATCATTGATCGAAGGAAATGAAAATTATTTTTAACTTCTCTCTGATGAAATGTCAGATTTTATGTAATATAAGCATAATGTTTAATTAAGTAATATAGGTTTTATATTATTTTACAACTATATAACTTTAATTACGAAAATATCTGAATAACACGCAACGTAAAAACTTCTAACAAAATCAATTGTATGATTGTAATATGCGTGACTAAAGTTCTGTTGATTGTTGTTGCTGCTACGTTCGTAAAATTACTTTTGAAAAATAATTACTTTCTTTATATGACATCAATTTCTTTTTGATTAAAATTGCATTTTTCCTACAAATGAAAAAGAAAAAAAAAAAAAAAACGCAAACTTGCAAAATGAGTTTTATTACCAGGGCTGTTGAGTCGCGTAAGAACCTACCGACTCCGACTCCGATTCCGACTTTTCTTTACCATCCGACTCCGACTCCGACTCTGTTTCATATACATAACAAGTTGGTAAGTAAAAAGGGAGTCGGAGTCGTCAAAAATTCCGCCGACTCTCTCTGGCCGAAACACCAAAACTCCACGACTCCGATTTCGACTCCGACTCTGACTCCACAGCCCTGTTTATTACCAAACACTATTATAGACGAAATTTACGTTAAATTCGTTATAACAAATTGAATATATCGAACATTGAATGTAAATAAATGTTATATTGTTGTTTTTCTATTGACAACTATTTACCTGTCTTTAAAAATTATTATTTTAGGTATTTACTAATGTGAGTAATTTTTTTATGTCTATTTGCCTTGAAAATACACTTACTTCAAATATAGAATCATCCAACAACTTTTATATTTGAATTGCTTTGGTTTATGTTTTGAAGAATAAAACGAATTTCTAATCACAATTGTAAGAAATTCTAACAAAAGAAATTTATGTTCTGTAATTGAAATATTTACTATTTTTTATAAATATTTTAAAGTTATTTTCAATAGTAACCTAAAGTTAGAATATTCTTGACTTAGCATTAATGTATAAATGAATATGGATTAGCTAATTTCAGCGCTGTTACATGTCACATTATTTACATATTGTGATTGATCAAAAAATTATAACCGTACATTGTACACTTTTAGGCTCAGCAACGTGTAATGTCAAGAAATAGAAAAGGTTTGGGTTTTCACTGTGTAAATGAATGTGTGTGGGTGGCACGATTTTGCACGCTAAATCAAAGTTTAATAAATTTTGTGGTATTACAGAAAATTTCCGAAATTTTTGCAGGATGATTTGTGAATAGAATTGATGCTATTACATCTTCGTGGTTAAAGGTCGAAGAGGTGAAAATGGATCAGGTGTCATTTTTCCAGTATGGTCAGATTACTCCAATTTTTATTGTCATTTACAATCGTTTTTATAAAACTCATCTCTACCTTTAAGCTTAAGCGTTATGTCTTTTTAATAATTAGTAATATTAAAAAAAAATTAGTAAATTTTCACGACAATGGGAGGCTCATACAATTCTATCTCTTGTCAGGAAACTTACACATTATCATATTAAAAGAGGAGTTTGAAATTTATCGACAATTGATTTCTAACTTTAAAGAAATATAAATTTTAGAAATTTAAAATTGGAGTTAAAGTAATAACAAATTTAAAACATCAAAGCTCAGCCTATATCCATGCAATCGTGTGGCGTCTTTATGTAGATATAATTCATTTTTCATTACTACAATAAAGCAAAATATGATAAAAATATCTCATACACTCACTATAACAGGGACAGTCGTTTATTTTTAATGCATTTCGAGATTGAATATTGAATACATGACTTAAAAAATTTATGAATTAGTAGAATAAACTTTTCGTTCTGATACGAACTATTGTATTCAATTTCGAACAATATTACAATAGTCAGTGATATACAAATAGAATATTTCCGTTCATTGTCGTAGGTAAAACCATTCTAAGTTATTATATATAATGATAGAATTCTTATAACAATGTAGAATTCAAAATAACAAATATAGCATGCTTTTATACTACTATACAGTAGTTCGTAGTCTTATAACAATTATTTATTATGCCATCAAAATAACGTTTTGTGTTAATGTCATTGTTTGCAATCTGAATATATGGAGAGCAATCCTATACTTCATTATTATATTTAAATTGTAAATACAATTCTACTATTTGCTTATTGAAATAACGTTCTAATTTTTTTCCTAAATTAAAATTATTACAATTAAAGTATTTGAATGCAGTAGAGGATTATGATTATTTTTATAATACGTTAAACTTCATTTACACATCAGTTTATTAATAATATGTAATTGATTTAATAAATAATGGCGTAATAAATACAAATATTTATGCAAATTATTTATAAATACATTATATATAAGATATTTTTCGTGTTTTACTTTTCTGGCTGTTATGTATATACAGAGTGTTATCTTGAGACATTGGAGTAAGTTAATTGGATCTCATTAGTTTGAAAAAGTTCTAGGGTATCGAGAGGCCAATCAATTGGTAACCTCAGATGTGACCTTGACCTTGACCTTCATGGTCACTTGGAGTCAAGTCTGTTTTTTTATGGGAACACATATTTTTGACTCCAAAAATGGAAAGAGCAGAAAATTTCACAACCAAATGTATCTTTGACCTTACTGTTTAGGTCAAAGGTCAAGATTGTTTTCAGGTTAAAATTATAAGCTTTTTCTAATGAAAAACCATACTTTTTATTACTGGAATAGGCAAGAAGGTGAAAGTTACATTTACATGGAAACAATGAGACATTTCACAATCTTCCATGACCTTGAGTACTAGAAATTTGACCTCTGAAAGTCATCTGAAACATGATAATTGTAAGCGCAGCTCAATAAATGCATTAAAGTGAAAGGGCATCATTTTGAACATTTGTTATAAAATTTTCCCCCAAAACCGACATCTCAAACAATGGTAAAACTTAGAGTGACTCACCGAAAACAAGCACCACGATAGTAAGAGGCAAGGAGATTTACTAAAAATAAGCGCCTCAAAGGGGGCAGAAAACAACTACATCCTCATCGTTACTCCTTAGTAGTGAGAAAAGTAGTGAATGCATTTAAATTTCAAAGTAATAAGATCATGAAAAAATGTAACTTTTACCCCCTGCCTATTCCAATAATAAAAAGCATGGTTTCTTATAAGAAAAAGCTTATAATTTTAACCTGAAAACAATCTTGACTTTTGACCTAGTCAATAAGATCAAAGGTACATCTGTTTGTGAAATTTCCTGCTCTTTCCATTTTCGGGGTCAAAAATATGTGTTCCTATTGAAAAAAACAGAATTGACTCCAAGTGACCACGAAGGTCAAGGTCAAGGTCACATCTGAGATCACCAAAATCGATTGGCCCCTCGATACCCTACAACTTTTGTCTATACCTTTTTCCGAAATAATGAGATCCAATTAAGTCATTAAATGTCTCAAAATAAAAAATACATCCTATATAACAAAAAGTATTGGAATCCTGTCAAAATTGACACCCCGAGTTTCTTTCAAATCTTCACATTCTAAAAACATAGAGATTTGCAAAAAAAACTCGAATTTTCAGATTACCTGAATCAGAAAATGTAAAAAACACAGCAAAAATTTTAGTTGGTATGTATTTGCGTTTAATATCTCAAGATGGGATGAAGATAACGAAACAAAATTTGGCATGGCAGCTTGTGTATAAAGGACATTAGTGCGATTAAAGTTTAGTGGTGAAAGGTCAAGTTGTGGATGGTTAGAGGAGGCATTTTATAGGTATGCCATGCACTTTAAAGAAACGTTTTTTATTCATCACTTGTTATTAATATAATAATCTTAATGTTTGCTATCGTTACTTTTTTCCCGAGCAATGCTGGGCTCATCTGCTAGTTCGATAATAATTAGAAATATAAAAAGTTTTCATAACAAAATCTAATACCAGATGTCATCACATATAATTTTTTTTATTTATTACGATTAATATTTAAAAGTAATTTTTAAAATGGGATCTCATAATAGCCGGAAAAGTTACGAAACTTGTCGCTACATTTTTCTTTACTTTAAAAATTTTCAAAAACTAATTACCTTACACGATGTCATTCTCTCTACTGGAATGATAAGTCTCCTTGTTACAGTTGTTTTCTTGCTGTCTTTACACTGATAGTAGTTTAATTAACTGGGAAAACTATTTATTACATCTATAAATGTTTTCAACTTGCTCCACAGATCATCATCATGTTTAGAATTCTGGAACATCGAAGCATTTCGTACCGTATAAAACATGTACAGTTTGTAAAATCACAAACACGTCCCAATATATCGTTATATGAATTCAAAATAAATACATATGATGCAAAATGTGTATATGAAACGTCTTTGTATTTTTAAATACATGTTCTTTACGGTAATGAATGCTTGTCAATGTTCCAGAATTCTGAACCTGATCATGGTCTGTGGAGCAGGTTGAAAACGTTCGTTAATATAATCAATCGTTTTCTCGGTGATTTAAATTGGTGATTAGTATTAATTTAACGAAAATACTTGTAAAAATTTAGCCAGACTAAGTCACAACTAGCAGTTAATCGATTTTCTATTCACTTTTTTGTGCTTATTGAAAATTGCATACAGGGTAAACAATACCGAAATAAATTACTGTTTACTTTTAATTTGAATTTCTTGTATGATGATACATTAACGTCTTAAATTTTATTAAAACAACTTCGTTGATAGATGGTTTCGTGCAGGACATTACAGTGTCTAGAAATCAATAGAGTAACACCTATTATTATATAAAAGGGAATAATTCATTTCACGAGGTAGAGAAATGTCAGCTTCATGTTTATGTTTTATTGCTGGACCACATAGATCTTTCAATTTTTGTGAAGAAAGTTCGATATGCATTATCCGAGGTTTGATGAAATTTTCTGCGAAACATCAAAGAACGTCCTCTCTGACTAAATCTTTCTTTTAAAACGAAGTACTGTATTTCCACGCATACAACATCATTCATTTATATATGAACGAAGCCTGTTTACTTGCTTTTGAAAAGCATGTTCAGCTTCGCTTATAATAGCATACTCTTATGAGTCCCATATTGTTTTAAAATTAATGTCATTAGTACTGCCAATGAAAAATAACGAAAAAACAATTACAGTCGACCCTTCTATAACACTGTGAATTATTCTGTTTTATATGAATTTCATGTTGTATGAGTCACTTAGATTATACAAATACCTGAGCCGTTCACAGCCCAACACATGTATTTGTAAAATCTAAGTGACTCTTACAATATGGAATTCATATAAAACGGAATAATCAAGTGTTATAGAGGAGTCGACTGTACTGTATTTACTCACGTATGAGAAGACGTCGCATATAGGACGAGGTGTGACTTAAAAGCTCAAAATAAAGAAAATTATATATATTAATACAATTCTAATTTTATTTTTTTTTAATCCCAAGTAAAATATCAAATATACGAAAATATGCACACATTGTCTTGCAAAAATTACTGGTATTTTAAATTTTAAGGAAATACAGTATCTTATAAAATCGACAAAATAATTTGTTTATGTAAAGCTGGACCTTATCGAGAACCTGGACCTAATAGAGAACCATTTTTTTGGCCATTCCTAACCAGTCGGCACGTGCCAGTGTCGATTAGGCACTAATCGATTTTTAATTAGTTAGTGTAAAAATTCTGAGTGTTTGAAAAATCTGAAAATATTAATACCTGTCTAATTTTTCTTCTATTTTACGATGAACAATTTAATTTTTGCTTAAAGCGTTTCATTAATATTTTTTAATTATCGGTGTCAAATCGGCGCTATGGCTCGCGTGATCTCGGATTTTAATTTTCAAACTTCCCTCAAGTTGAGGATACTAAAAATAGCCAAAGCGGCGGCGCGCGCGCGTTTCTTCACTTATAATCCGATTATTTTAATGCGAATAACTTCTAAAAAACTCAAATTTGACTTGAAAATAATTTAATTTTTCCATTGATATTTTTAAATCATTTTATAAAATTATATAACATCATGTTTCATATAATTTTTGTATTTTTTTTTTACTTTCATGAATATAAAAAGGTGAGTGACTGTAATTTACTGCGCCTACGCGCGTATGTATCCAGCAGATACATAACGGTTTTTTTTATTGAATTTCTTAAAAATAATACAGTTGAAGTGTGGGCGTTTTAGTATATTTTATTTGATATATTCTGAAGCGATTCCCACAGTAGATTTAAAATTTATGACTTTTTTCAAAGTAATTTTACGAATACTAATATCTTGTCATTACCTGCAGTAAATTCTTTCGCACTGTGAGAGCGCTGTACTTACGCGATTGTTACGCGCAACAATAGCGATTTAATGAAATAACTATGTAGAATATTTAACATTTACCACAATGTTATACATTATATCTTTTTCTCCTAGTTTTAATGACAGGACCAATCCCAAAACTTTTCAAATAAGTCATTGCAGCTTTTTTTGATAACGCGATTTTTTTTGGCTTCGGTGTTATTGTTCTGCTGTCTCGCAATGAGTTTCATTATAAGAAATCTAATACTTTTTATTTTTTAAGAGTTAAAATTTATGTTCATAACGAAGCAATGTCATTTAGTAATTATAAACCAACATTTATTTGGTAATTTTATAATTATTTCTTAAAGTATTAAATACATAAATTATAGAATTCATTACTGGCAATACTAGTTGTCAAATCTGAAACAAAACATTCCCCTGAGTGCAAGAAAACAATTTGTTAGTTGTTCAATTCATTACTGACAGAGAAGGGAGTTTTTGAAAACAAAATCTTAAAAATATTATCAGTATATTTATTGTACTTCACAGTGGGGGTTAAACAGAGTGTATTACTTTCGCCAGATAAAAAATAAACACAGCTCTACTACCCTGAATTTAAAAAATAATACGATTATGTAAAATTTAGCAAATCTGATGTCAATAAGACAAAGTTGACATTATTTATATTTAGTTCGTATTTCATAAGTTTAATTTTTGCATTTACAGTTCAAATTTCAGGAAATATAAATAAAAATCTCAGATTTTACCCATAACTATTTTATACTTTTGTAGAGTAGAGAAAATGTAAAAATCGAAAATATAATCTTAATCGAGCATATATATATCAGTAAAAATATGAAAATTGCATTACAATACCACACTTTATTGAACGTCTCTGATGATAAAGTAATTGAATCGAGTCCCGCCGCCATATTGATTAATACGCGATCGATTCTGAGCGCGTCGCGTATCATCAAATTAAATAATTTATAAAAATTAAAATAATAAACACGAATATAAAATAATTGACTGTCTGTGTTTGCAATAATATTGTAAAACACACGGCACTTATAATTTAGAATTATCGATAATATTTAATTTATTTTTGAATTTTATTTTATTTTATATATAAAAATCGAAGTAAAAAACATAAATACGTAAAACTTAATAAAAAAAATATCTGAAACTTCAGATAACAAAGAGATATGAGGATCCATGGAAAAAAATAGTTAACAATAATTAAAATCGAGAAAAAAAAATAAAACTTTTGAGGTAAGAAAATTTATGTGATAAAAAGTGAGGTAAGCGATCACGTCACGCCCGTCTTCCCACCTACTGTGACCAAAGCTGACTGGGTTGAAATAAGAGCGAAAACATCAGTAGAAGTAAAAGCAAACAGCGGCGCGTATCTAGGACAATAAACTTTAATGGGAGCGAACATGAAACACGACATCTTGTAATTTATGCTAATTACCTTCTAATATTAAAAATTTTATGACTGAATTCGACTACAAACATATTTTAGAACTGGATTAAAGTAAAAATATCCGCTTTTCGACGCTAAATTTTTATTAATTAATTTTTTAAATTGGAGCCAAATTGACCGAGGGTGTGCAATTTCTATTTGATTGCGCCCGGGCGTAACAACTGGTTAACTGTCGATTACACTTACCAGTTACTCCGAATTCTAATTTCCGAATAATCTTCCGTTTTCACGTGGAAATGGATTGTAACTTATATGGTGCTTCCGTGTGATTTTGGAATTTTAATCTTGAATTCGATTCACAAGCTTTGCTTTTTCTATTGCTATTCATCATTACTCCTGACAATATACAAGAACGATTCAAACGACCCAGATAACATACTTATGTTTTTAAATACAAGTGAGTAAGCATCCAGTAAAATACGCGAATACGCGGTTCACAAAAATTATTTACGTGCAAAGAATATTTTGCTCGCGCGTATAGGACGATCTAGGAATTTGAAAATAAATGAATAAAAATCTCTTCTTACGTGCGAGTAAATACTGTATCTGCGTTATTGTATTACCGCGTTCCCTTTGTAGTTTATTAAATTTTAAAAATTTTTAAGCAAAATCCATATATGAATTTTCAACAGTAATGATTTTTTAACTGCTAATTATTGCTGTGAGCATCGTGAATGAAGATTCAAGTCAAATTTACCATGACTGATTTTGCAGCTATTACTGCAGTAATGCTGAAATTAACAACTTTTAGTAACAATGATTATTATAACAGCAACTACAAGTTTTACCTGCTAAATTGCGATCTTTCGCTATGCCCAAATGCGGAATCTGAATTATAGCTAAACATTCTCTCACGTTTTGTTGTTTACTAATATATTTGATTTTCGAAAAAACGTTTTTTTAGAAAAACAATTACCTAATCGACCAATTTAAAAAGCTTTTTTTTTTGTTATATAAAGGCTTAAAGTCTTCAACCTGCTTGACGAAATAATTATGGGCAGAGATACACTTTTCCACCTTCTCATTAATGATGTCTGACTAGACATAAAGAAGATCATTATACCTTCCGATCTAGTGAAAGCTTTTATGCCACTTTTAGTACTGAATCTGAGATCATATTATAATTCTTACTAAAACTTTAACTAAGCAAATACAGATAAAACTATTGCAGCTTCTGGTTTAAACAATAACTTATGGTTAGTATTTACACTGTACTCATTTCAGTTATCAGTTCTCAAGAGTTCTGTATTGCTACATTTAATATTTTCCTTCACATTATGAAAGTGAGAAATTTGCGCACTCTCTTATTAACAGGTTATTCTGGCTTATCTTTCTTCGTTTATAGTATTTTTTATGTTATTGTTATGTACTTAAAATTATATAAGTTAATTTTTAAAACTCTGCAATTGATTTTTTATATGTTCTTGTCTGTTTTCCATTTTTGGATACTGTTTATATAATAAACAACGTTTCAATACAGATAATTTAAATTCCCCAATTTTCATTACAAGTGATTAATTTTTGTCTGTATCAATGTAGATGTTTTCATTTCATAATAGTTGATAGTAATCAACAGTTGCATGACAAGAATTTAAAATTGGCTTCAAATATTCTAAATTAAATTAATTCAAAGTATTTACAAAAATTGTTCATAAAAATAAATTACTAATTTTATTTAATACTATCTTCAGTTGTTGAAGATTTTGTTCTAAATATAATACAATTTCTATAACAGAAAATATAAGATTTAAAACTGAAGAACATTAACAAAATTAGTAATATTATTATTATATAAAAATCTAATGATATAAGATTAGTAAATTATCCATGCCACTGTGTCTTATTATTTAGGAAATACATTATCTCTACATATTTCATTCATACACTGCAATAATTTTAATTAATTTAAGTAGTCATTGCTGTTTTAGTCGATCGTAATAGGTTTATAAAATCCAATTAGCAATGTTCCATTATCGACTAGATCCCACACTATATGATATTCACGAAAAGAAAAAAATATAATAATAAATTGTTATGTATAAAGAATATTACATAGAAAGCATTCGTTTCTCCATTTACTAAATTACTTTATTAAGGAAAGTGCACAGTAGATGTTTAATATTAATAAAGTAAAAGTACAAGTACATTAAGAGGATGTCAAGTAACTCTTAGTGAATTACTTGAAAATACGCATTTTTAATGGTAAGAAAAAATGTAACTGTCTATACATAAAATTCGTTATTGCAGGTAAATCTAATTTATTAATAATCTATCTATTAATCGTATAAATTATTTACTATAATAATTTAGTTATTAATTTTTATTAGTTTTAAACATCAAGTATATTCAAATATTGAAGAAATATCCAGAATATTATACAAGAAAACTCATATAATTCATAATTTTAAGTCAAGAAAAATGTTTATAATAATAAAAATTCTGATTAAGTTAAACAATTCTGCGTTATTCATTGCAATATCACAAAACCAGCACCGAGTTGCTGAACTTTCCTGGCAACATTTAATAGTTTAGAGTGCCATTTCTTATTATATTTTATTTCAAAACTTTTTATTTTTTTAACTGATATAAAGTTTCAAAAAGCTTAAATTTCAGTTTTGGGATAAGTTTATAAAAAATTGTAAATACTTATAACAATTAAATTGTAATTAATTCTGACCCTAAAAAAAATGCATCCTATCTCCATTGTCTCGCCATTCCCTTGACCTACAATCACCAAAATTTGAATACTTGAATCGCCCTAATACACAAACCTCACGGAAAAATTGCAGAAATGTTTGACAAAAAGCACAAGAGTTATTAAGATTCAAACGTAGCGAATAAATCCCTGCTACAAACACACATATATACTGTACATACTCAAGCCACCCCCACACATACTAACTAACATATAAACAAAAAAATTAAGAATTATTTGCAATTTTCCACGTTTCAAGTCCAAAAATGTAAAAATAATAAAAGGAGATCGTTTTTCGACCGATCGCGATAATTTTTTTGTTATATAAATCAGTAAATGAAATAAAACAGTAAAACAGAACATAAAAATGTAATAAATTATAAGTTTAAATCATATTAAGTAATTTACTCCTTCAATTGATATTGCATACTTATCGTAAGAGATAGTTTGATAAATGCACCAAAATTATGAATGCGCATTATTTGCACAGACTAAAAGCTCATCTTTATAATAATACATTACTATAAATTTTAAGAATAAACTTATTAAATATTTTTGTACAATGGACGTCACAAATATAATTTAATATTAATTTAATACCCAAACAATAGATTTAATATTTGATTCATCAACTGAAACTATGTATTATATAACTTGGAAAATATTTAAAAACAGATAAATGAAATTACCAACGAAAAGTAAAATTGTTCTGTGAATACTTTTACATATTTTATTATACAGTCTACCACTCGAATTTTTTGTTAGTATTTTCATGATAAATTATAAGTAAATCTGTTTAAATATGATTCAGTTCACAGAGTGTAAGTATAATTTAATGAATTTATGTTATTCGAAATACAGGAAATTGTAAAGCATAAACGTAACCTTGGACTATGTGTACACGGTACAAAAAATTTAAGTAGAATTTATAGAAAATGGTAACGTTATATTAAAAACTGTTCAATCCATCCGTTTCCAGCCAATAAAATTAGTGCTCTTTAGTTTTATACTCGGTTGTTAAATTGAAGTTCTAGTTGTTCTGATAGTGAATATTTGTCAATTAGAAGTGTGACTGCCTAGTATTTTCTAACATTATTTTAAGTATTGAAACGTTTATTAGTATAAAGAAGAATATTTATTAACAATCAGTTTCAAATAAGATATAAGAAGCTGTAGAACATGAAATCGTTATTTACAAATTACTTTTGTTAAAAACTATTTAAATATATATTGCTAAAGTTCAAAATTTTCATTTCGTTTAATGTTAGAAGCAAACGAATAGAAAAATTCTTACGAGTTGCTTAACTTTTCTGCCTGTTATTAGATTTTATTCGAAAAATAACTTTTATATTATGAACCATAATAAATAAATTAAAAAAAAAAACTTGCATATGGTGCCATCTGTTACGTGATATGTTAATTGTGAATACAGCATGTGTTTTTATTTTGACCTCTATTTTGTTTGGTATCATTTTTATATATAAATTAATATATATATATATATATTTTGCATGTTGAAAAAACATCTAATCTTACGCACCAGTTTTCCACTTATTCCTTTTATTTATATTAAAAATAATATCGATTAATCGCGCTAATTTAAGCGATTAATCGATATCATCTTTAGAATAATTTTTTTTATTCAATCGATATCATTTTAGTCTAATCGATATTCTTCTCAAATTTTAAATTTAATAAAAGTAATTGTTACATTTTTATATTAATTAATATAAAAATATGATGATTACATTATTCAAGTCAACATATAAAAGGAAAATTGACAAAAAATAAATGTTTTCCTAGAAATTTTTGTTTTCACTTTTGTTATTTACTGAACAGTTTTAAAAGAGGGAAATGAAAATGATCAATAGAGTCCATCAGTTAAAAATGTTAATGATTGAATTACTTAAAATTTTTGTCATGTAAAAAATTTGAGAATATTACTTATAAAGTAATATTGTGAGTAATGTCAAAATCAATATACAAATTCCATTATTTACGAATGTTATCTCTTGTAAATTTTGTTTAATTGAAGAAAATTTAAATTAAATTATTTTCCTTTACAGGTTACTTTCACCTTATTCGCTAGTAAACTAACTATCATAAAGTTAAATAAAACACAGTACAATGTTGATAACGCTTTATACTTGAAATTCTTTAGGTAAATTGAATTTGCAAATGGAATAAGTAAAATTGAAAGTATGAAATAATTATATTAATGCTATTAATTTCGTTTGTTTAATTGAATAATTTGTTTTCAAAATCTCAATAAGCAAAACGTAGAAAATGGGAAATATTATTTCCAAAAACATTAGCAATTTACAAAAAATAGAAATTTTCAGTAACGGAAAGAACAAAAATTGTATTTTCACACAGAAAAATCGTTGTCCAGTTTACAATTTTCGTGCACTTCTTTCTGTTTCTAAAGTCTTTGGGATAGACCCGTATGAAAAGTGCATCTGTACGAAACAACAAAATAACAAAAAACAAAGAAATGTAACAAACTCATTTTATAACCTTTACGTGGTTTTACTTGAATTATTCTTTTGGTTATCATCGTTATTTTTATTTTCGAGGCTTTTCAACAGAGATTCGTTTTGCTATCTGGCTGGCCGTATATACGGTAAATATCAGCGAGAAATGAACGTTGTAATTCTAATTGTAAACGTCTACATAGCTCTTCAATTTACAATTATAAAGAGGGTTAAAATTTCTGGGCATTTCATGAAAAGCAGATACGAGGGCGAAGAAGAATTGTCAGACCAAATCGAGTTACCTCTATTAATAATCTTTACATGTATTTTCTTTCTGGCTTTGATGATTTCGAATGCAGTAGCGATGACTCTGTTTCCAGCAGTCAAAAAATACCATGGAAATGATTTCGAAGCGACCTTCTGTTCAATTTATTTTTCGTTTCTGTTTCTGCAATTCATAGCACAAATATGTTCAATTTTTCTCACGTTTTTTGTTTCTGCACTAGTCGTAGCTAAAAGACTTATAAAGTTATCCGAAGAATTAGAAAAAATAAAGAAATGTTCACCATCACTGAAAAAAAAATTACAAGAAATCTGCGAAAAGCACACGGAGATTTGGGATATTATTGAAATGTTAAACACGCGATGGGGTGATCTTTTTTCTTTGATATACGCTCACTTTACATACGAAACATGTTTTCTATGTTTTGCTTCGGTGTTCTTTGACATCAGCGCTGTAATTCGAGTAATTTTTGGTGGAATTTCACTGATGTTTTTAATCGGATGTCTGTCAGTTTCTTGGGGCCTTTCTTATTTTACATCTCTGGTAAGTAACATTTTCTATTTTTCGTAATTATACTTATTTTGTATGTTACATGTTTACTGTTATGACATATTGCATAGTTATGCAATATTGGATGGATGGCCGAGCGGTCAAGATGGCAACCTACCACTCTGGGTTCGCAATCCAGACGGGTTGATAAATCCTCAGAAATTTGTCGTGGGGTGGTCTGTCCGGATATGTTGAGCTTTGTACCTCATTACTCGGCCGCCCGATTGTGGGCCTGACCAGACCCATAATGGGCTTGCTAAAAAACCTTCTAAGTGCCAAAAGGGTGAAAAGAATTAAAATATGTTATGCAGTATTTATTGTCATAGTCATTCACAATAGTGTATTTTTATTATCTTGAATGATATAGAGCAACAATGATATACAGCAACAATGTTATTTAAGTTATATAACATGCTGAATATTTTTAAAGGCTTTTTGTGTGCTGGGCCATAATCACTGAGTCGAAGTATTTTGCTTTGTTGTCTATTCATATATAGTCTAACTGAGAAAACACTCATAGAAAATGTCTGTTTTAATTCATAATTTCATATAATGGACTTTTTTCATATTCAATATTATAAACAGTTTTAAATTATCGTAGAATTAAATAGAGTACGTTTTAATGAATGAGCATTGACGTTTCTCGTTGTCCGGGTAATTGGAACAAAATTACAACGTTATACTTTTGGTAAACTTAGAAATGTTAGTTTGCTTAATTAGTTATTTAGACGAATATAGCGATCCGTTTCATAGTCCAAAAACTCCTTTTAGATAATGACATAATGTTATACGTTGTATTACAAGAAAGAGCATTAGTCTAGGACGTTAGCCTTAACGCCTTAATGTATATAAGTAAGCTATTTTGGAACGTGTTGTTTCAAAAGTAAACAGTTTAGATGTAAAAGATAAAAAAGAACATCTATATAAAACAATTACTGTAGTGCTGTATTTCATGTGCATGTATAAATTTTCATGAATAACCTTCATAAATATTTGCGTTTATTTGGTTTTTTCAAGTGATTTGAAGTAAATAGTGACCAGTTTCACCTAATGTGTTGCAAAGTCTTATGTCATCAATGGAATTAATTATCATGAAAAATTATTAGATGAATTAGTCTGTGTGAAATTCGAATATATTTGTAAAATCTTCAGTTTTTCATTTAAAATAATTCAGTTATCTACATGCATGTATCTTTGATTTTTTCAAATGTGTTTTTTTGTAAATTATTTTATTAAAATTATTGCTAACTATTGAAAAACCTACAAAACATTTTTCAGATTTATGATAACTTCGTTTCCATACAAAGATTTTCTTCAAGCAACTTAACATTTAAATTTAAGTTTAAGGTGATGTATAGTAAAATATAATTATTTATTTATAATTGTCAATACTCTAATTATTCTTTTAATGGTTTAAGATCACCTGTTTTATGAAAAGGTATGCTAAGCCAAATATGGGGGTTTCAGTAGCAGGATTCTTCTACGTTCGTAAAAATTTTCTAATTCGGGTATGCCAATTTATGAAAAATTTATGTTTATACAATAAAAGTATTTATTTCATACAATAACATTACTATTTCCATTCATAGATGGTGAGTGCATTGTACTCCATTTTCTCTTCAATTGTTCAAGTGACTGGAGTCAGGAGCAGACATAAATCATGTGATAGAACCTCTACAATTAACAATATTACAAATGATCATATTAAATCTATTTTTTAATGACTGAATCATCTCACTATGTTAAAAGTTTATACAATCTGTAGATGTGAAAGAAATGTTTCATTGAAAATCTATCGAAAATAATTTTAGTATAATGAACAACTGTAAGAATTAAATGTTATAATGTTTCATAATATGATAATAATTATAATATATGCAATTGAATTAGTAACCGTTTTATATTAATAATAGCATGCATTAGAAAAAATGTAAAAAATTCACAATTTTATGTATTTTTTTCACATGTATTTATAGAAATCTGAGTTAAGAGCGCGGCTAGATAAGTGTGACGGTAAAATTACAAAAAACCACGTAATCAGAGGAATTTATTATGTAATGTTAAATTAAAAATGAAGATATAAAGATGTCACTTACGTTTTAATTCAATGTTAGATTGCATTGAAATAAAACTTAAAACTATGCATCATTTAGGTCCTTCATAGACACAGAGTTGTTCGCTATTTAAATCAGTCGAATGTCCAGGTAATTAATTAAGGAAAAATAGCAAGTTTTCCCCTTTTACCTATTTATTAGCTTTCATGTATGTTAATTAAATTTTACATAGAACTTCTGCAAATCGCTAGCTGAAACTAATAAAAAATTTAAAAAATAGTTATTCACTATATTATCAATCAATGGAACAGAATAAATACAATTTGGATTAAGTATTATATATTTTAGAAAGTTGTAAATAAACATGTATTGATTACATTAAGTTGTTTATGAAGAAATTATTAATTACAAAATTCACTAAAATACAAGTTTTAAATTTTTTTATTCACTTTCTCCACTTTTTGTACACAATTTGAAGCCTTTTTCGTGTCAAATATTTGTTCGACCAGACCCAAAATCGTTAGGCCTGATAAAAAATTTTACACCAAAATTACCCAACAGAGAACCATTTTATAACTTAACTGGAATTATCAATTTAATGAAATTTAATGTAAGTGAATGTGTCATACATAGAAATTAAGCATACAGAGTTATTTGAAAATATAACAGTCTTATATCATGCTTTGTAATATACACTAATTTCTAAGATTACAGTATTCAGTTAGTGTGTAAAAGTTTTGAAGGGAAAATAGTGTGTTTAATTTTCAGATGTATTTTTTGTTAATTTCTTTGTGAAATAATCTAAATTATTTTCTTTTTAATAGTTTTTCAACAAGTAGAATAATAACAGAGATACTATATCCACACAACAATAATATCAAAGCGCTGCTAATGTCTTCGATACTAAGTGAATAATAGGTTTCTTTGTTGCTACTTCCTTCTGCAGGCATATCATTCTGCTTCAATTTTTGGTATATACCATTATCTCTTAATCTGCTAATTCTACATGGAAAAAAAATTAAAATTTAATTTAATTACATGCTATATTATTTATCATTTTTCAAAAATATTTTTAATAACTGATTTTCTAACTTATTGAACCTTATTTATTTCATTTGTAGATAGATAAACAAAGTTTTACAAAAATAATTATTAATATTAAACAGAACGTGTTCAGCAAATAATTAAATTATCATATCACACCTATTATATTGCCGAGATCGTTTTATTTAAAACTTAAGGCTGGTATACACGGTAAGGAAATCCTCAAAGGATGTGCTTAACAGACGAAAAAAACTCTGATATAACTGGCTGGATCGAACATAGTAATTTACAAAACTTATTAAAATATCTCCCAACGTATAAAGAATTATTTTTATTTAAAAATGGATAGATAGAAAAAAATCACAGGTTAATCCTCAAAGGATTTCCTTACCGTGTATAACAGCCTTAACGTTTTTACTCTAAAGACCATCCTCAGAGTTAACGAGCTAATTGGAACTTCAATGTTCTATAAGAAGAAATACATAAATTCAAAGTTATAAAGTATACAACGGAAAAAATAACAAAATAATATGAATTAATATATACCTTAGTTTATAATTACATGTTTTATTAAAATACATTATGAAGGTAAATTGACGAAACATGCAATTATAAACTAATACGAGTATATGTATTATTTTTATGTTATTTTATTATTTTTTTCCGTTGTATACTTTACGAGTTTAAATTTATGTATTTTTTTATGGAACGTTGAGTGTCCAGTTCGCTCGATAAACCTGAAAATGGCCTATATAGTAGGGTGAAATCATTCGTTTTATATAAAACCATCTCGGAAAGATGAAAGGTCTGTCATAATAATATAATTATTCAAGTATGTCTTGTCTCTTTAATCCGACATTAAGTTCACTAGACTATCATTACAGCTTTCAGGTTAGACACTTCTTTTAATGTTTCCACATATGCATTTCGGACTTATATAAATGTTAAGTCCTTCTTCAGTGCAATACTATGGTCTGTCTTTTAAAACCACGGTGTACAACGGGTAACATTGGAAAGATTTTAAAATACAGCCATTAAAAACACCTCAAATACATTTTCACCATTAAGACAGAAAACTTTTAACATTTGTTCGTAAAATCTTATATAAGTACAACTTTTAAAGAATGTGTATGTTCTACAATAAAACGTTGCAATAACTGCAGTTATAACGTTTTATTGTAGAACATACACATTCTTTAAAAGTTCACCCATAGAAACAGAGACAGTTTACTCATAGAAAGTTTCCTCGGAACTATCCTCTTGTCAGATCGCTCATGTTCCGTTTTATTAATTCATCAATGTAATCAACTTTGCGTATATACCTTTCATTCGTATTATCAAATTTTTTACAGGTAACGTCTAGTGAAAAACTCTAAAAAGCATGATTTTAGATTTATCTATAAATGCACGCATTAGCTCATTAGAATTTACAATAAAAAAATGAAGTAAATCATACATTTTGTGAAACTTTATTCTATAGTAGTAAACTATATGAAAAATGCATACAAGATATGATTTGTTGCCTAATAAACATTTTCATACCAAAGCTGTTGGCTTTTTTTCTCAGTAACACATCACACAAGGAGCACTTGTTGATGTACATTATATTGGAGGAAATGACTCAATGATAAAAACTTAATATTATTTCTAACAGTAGAATGCTATTAACATATGTATTCATCTATACATAAAAACTATAATCGATGCATTAACTACCTTAAACTGTGATAATTCGGTAATTCAACAGGTTCAATTTGTTTTAAGTAATAATTATTTTAGCAGTAATAAAAAGTTTGTTAGACAATCTGACGGTATCATGACGGGTTTATGTATAGGCCCTAAACTAGTTGAATTGTGTATGATAAAAACGGATCGTATTATTAGAAACCTCACAGACATAATAAAATACAATACATACGTAGATGACTGCTTCATAATTTATGATAATACTTTAAGCAGAATCGATAGATATATTGGTTCTAGTGCTATGCTCTACAGCAGAGGTATCCAAATTGGGGTACATGTATCTAAGTGGTATGCAAAGAGATACTTGAAAGTACGCCAAGTTTTCCTAATATAATGTATTACATCATATTAAGACAATAATAAATATAAGTTGTGTCCCCTATAATATAATACAATATAATATATTATATTATATTATTGGAGATACAACTTATAATTATTTTCATCTTATGTGTATGCGATCGAAAAAGTTTGGATACCACTTCTCTACAATACAGTTAATGTGTCAGGTTGCCAATAGCTGTCGTTAGAGTCGCTCTACGGCTAGAAGTTGGTTTATCTGTTTGGTTAGTGTAGAGTAAATATAATAATTTGTATAACCGTTTTAACATACATTGCTTTCTACAATATATAAAAATTCATTTTGCCTATAATAAAGTTTTTATAAGCAGCACATCAAGCAAGAGTATAGAAAATCATTAAGATATTTTCTTATAAATAATTTTTAAGTTTTACCGTTTTAAATATTTTTATAAATTATTTCTACTGTTCTGCAAAAGATCTTATTCTTAATTACATTTTTAAATTTTATATCTTGTCTAAAAAAAAGTATACTTGGATTGTGAAAAAAATTAAGAACATGATAATTTGAAATTACCGAAGAGGATGTGGCTAAATCGAAAATAACTATATTTTTGATTTTATTTATCCAGACATCAAATAGAGGTCTGTGGTCTGTGTTAAACTCTTATATTGCTACATATTGTAAATGGAAGTTTTGTATCTAACGTACTGAGTATAACAGATCTGTTCAATACATTGGTAAAATAAGTAAGTAAATTTGCATTTTACTGTTTTATTTTACTTCATATGTATGACAGAATAATTAGGAAATCGATAGCTTATCCTATGATATATTTAAATAACCATATAAATTTAATCCAGATAAAGACAAAGTATTGTTTAAATAATTTATTAACTGTAACACTACATAGAGTGTGCTATACAATTTTACTTGATTCAGTATAGTGAGAAATAGTATTTAAAATGAAATAGTGTTGTATTTTTGACGTGTGAAATTATATTTTTTATGACACTTAACTTGGCTTTATATATTTTGATAATTTATATAATATTCTGCGGTATGAAAAGTAGAATGTAAATGGAGATTTATTGAAGACCTACTACACCTGTCCTTTTTTATATAAATTTAAAACATCATTAATTTAACATGTCCTTCTTTTAGACGTTATGTCATCACTAATCACCATCACTGTGAATATTCAGTAATACTGACTGAACACTTGCCATGTTATATTTACCTATTTTATTTCTCACCCTCTATCTCGTATTCTTCTTATCATCTCTAAGTTATTAGTGCCTGTAAATTTGTTGAGTATATTTTCTAAATACTTGAAATTTCCTCTTTTTTCTCTAACAGCCCATATTCAAAATCCAAGTACTAAAAGTACTGACTTTTAACACTCCTCTCTAACCTGTTTATAACTTTAATTTCTCTATATCCCATTAATAAACACAGTATAAATCATGAATAATATATATCATAGGTCCTTTCTCACTGTCAACATCATTAATTAACCTAAATGAATAAAAATATGAGCTTAACCTTGATGAATTCGAAAACAACTTTAAATCTAACTACTTATTCTCACACTTCAAATCTATCTTGTCTTAACACATCGTTTAACATTTTTATACATTTCCATAATTAAATGCATATAATTCTAATCAACTCTTGTTCTTCATGATTTAGAATTCTGTAGACTATCCTGAAGACATCCCATATTAATAATATATATACAGGCTTAACTATAAATTTTTTGACAACCCTTTTTTACTTTTAACGAAAAACTCTCAAAAATATTTTAAAGTGAGGAAAAATTATAAGCCAAAACTGTCAAAAAACAATATGTAAATAGAAGGTGTAAATATCAATGCTTTTGATATAATGATATTAATTTTCGTTATACTATTTCTACTGTATTTAGTTTATGTACATTTATGTTTTTATGTAAATGAATGATCTATATGAAATTTTACTTAAAATATTTTAAAATAAATTTAGTTCTTGATATTAATACTGAGTCCACAGGAAATAAAAGAAAAGTTTTGGATATTTATAAAAATTTATTAAACATAAAAAAGTTGTTTTTAATACATATTGATAAAACACTATGGTTTGATGCTAAAAATAGCTAAAGTATTAGGCAGTAAAAATATTAATGTAGAATTGGAACATAAAATAGAAAAAAATAATGTTATTAGTGATAGTATATGTTATGATATTAGTAAACTTCAAAATACTCAAACAAAACAAATTAAACGAGTTGGAAATTGATCATGAATATCCTGTCTATAAAGTCAAATCGATATCAACTCCTTACGGTGATAAAACAATAGTAGTGTTAGATGATTTTCAAGTTTTCCTGCCAGAACGATTTAATGAAAATTTGACTGAAGAGGATATTAAAGAACTAAAGAAACGAAAAGATTGAAGATTTATATATAGGAGTATGAGAGAATGGGAAAACCCAAATAAAGCACATATCGTTGAGTTTGTTCAGAAGTATATGAGATTTTTAATACTTTACTTTAACTCATTTATAGAAGACAGACGAAAAAGGCGTTTTAGGGCGTTTGAAATGTGTGTGTTTTTTTATTTTAACATAAGTAATTTTAGTTATTTTTATTAAATTTTATTCTTTTTTAATTTGTTTATTTTTAGTGAGCAGGACTTTTATTTTTTTACTACTCTTAAGAATAATCTGAACTCTACCCGCCTCTACCTTATGTAACATTAAATACTTGTTTTACTCTTTTGGTAGTTTTTACATTTACCACTTTGTATCCTTTACCCATCTACAGGAATTAACAATCTACACCATTTTATAACGTAACCGTCTTAAACTTTATTTCCTTTATAACTATTTTACCTATCCCCGTTTATTTTACATTATACAGCAACCCTTCTAAACAGATTCTAGCCAGTCAATTACTCAATACTCTTTTTGATATTAATATCAATTTCTAACCAATAATCAACCTTGTATTATAAAAATATTTTTAAAATATTATATGTATTATTATGTATAATGTAATTCTTATCTATCTTCGTTTTGTAAGATATAGGGAGTGAAAAGGAGTCACTAAAACTCTAAATTCATTTTTTCCAATAAAACGTATATCAAGAAAAATTCCTTTGTGATGTGTTACTGAAGCAAAGCGAATAGCTTTTTTTTAAATCTACACAAAATCAGTAAGAGTAAATTTAATTAAATTGTTAAACATCCTAAGATATAGAAAATATATTCCCGTAGATGTCATAGCACTTAAGGTAATGTTTACTTTCACGGCTGTAATATATAACATTGTTTGTGTGTGTGTGTGTTTGTGTTTGTGTGGGAGTGATTTTTTTCACCACTTTGAAACATAATAACTTTGTGTTGAAATTTTCCGAAATTCTATGGGACGGTTTGATTATTCGGAAAATTGATAATGTTAAAATATGGTAGTGAAAGGTCGATAAGACAAAGAGATAAAGAAGGTCGTGTTTATTTCTAGTAGAGTGAAAATTAATTACGATTTTACTTCTTATTAGCAGTTACAATGTTATATAAAACCCATTCGTATTCTCGAAATTAATCTTTCTGTTATTTTATAATACTTAAAAATATACAGGGTGCATCAAAATGATGACTTAAAAATTTAGGAAATTGTAGAGAATGTGATTTTGAACGTTTTGGTATAAGGAACCTATAGCTGGAAATGTGAACTTAAGTGTCTACAGCGGTAGGAAGTGCTGATTGCACTTCACTTTGGTAGCTACTCTTCCATCCATTGACGTAATGTTATTGCTAAGGATGGAAGGCTGTAAACACACAACTACAGCCGTCTAACTGAGCCTGTATACAGGATTTTGTGTACTTAGTGCTAATTGTTCTTCAGGTCACCCCTTGCATCCACTGGCGCTGTGCTGTAAACACACAACTAGTCAACGTGAGTCAATGTACAGTTGTCTGCTTGTCGTGCTTCACGTACTGTGGATACGTTCTGGCGTCATGGAAGGTAACTCCACGTTTGGAGAACTTGCTAATATGCATTTGTGTTATGGTGAAGCTCGAGGGAATGCCAGTGTAGCATATCGACCGCATAAAACGTGCAAAGTGCTGTAGAAACTTTATATCACATTTCCGGCTATAGGTTCCTCATATAAAACGTTCAAAATTTCATCCTCTACAATTAATCTAATTTTTAAAAAGTTATTCTGATACACCCTGTATAAAAATATTTTAATAAAATATGATAACAGAGGCAATGCAAATGATATCTGTGTGAGCATTTTTTATTCTTTTTTGACATCAAGTTTCTTGAATTATTTACGAAATACTTAAATCATTGTTTCGTGTATAATTTTGTCTACTGTTACGTCAATTTCAGATTTACTGAAAACTACTGCAGGTACATGTATTCCTTCGGTACTTTGCGTTATTGAGTCATGTAAAAGTATACGAAGAATTCATTTTTAACCAATACTAACTGATGTCTTCAAAACAGTAATTCTCTTAAATTTTTGTCATAAATTAATACATTGTTTTTGTTTTGCTCTGAACAAAATGTCACGATTTTCTGGAAATTCATAAAATGTTCTCAATTTATTCACATTGCTTCTGGCAAGCATGAAATAATATTAGTGGATATTAATGAACTATTTGAAAAAGAAATGAAACCGTAGGGAAAAATGTAAATTTATGAACTCTATTTCGAAAACCTTTGAAATGCATAAATATAATTAAAACATCAATTTTTAACATACTAAAAACAACGGTGTATGAAGTAATAATATATGGGAAAATTACAGTGTATAAAATAAATAATGAAATATTAAACTTAAAAAGATTACATTTGAATAATTAAAAGTTTTAATAATATAAATGTAACTACTTACCTTTTGTTGAATGTTTTTTCAAATTGAAATTGTTTTTTCATAGGAAATACTGTTGTATACGTTAAAAACGAGTCCTCTGAAATTACTAATACTCCTTTTTGTCCGATCGGTAAGAAATTTATAATACCTTCGGGTAAAATGTGTGCATGTTTATATTGTAGGGTATATTCAATTCCTTCGTTTATAGTGGGAAAGCTCTTATCTGGATTCTTTCTTATGTAATCACCTAAAATGCTGACCATACCTTTGGGAGCATTCTAAATTAAAAAAAAAAACATCATAGACATTTTTTATTAGCTTATATTAATTTTTTCTTCAAACAAAAGTTTTCAGTACAGTAGACTCCCCCTTTAACGTGAATTCCTATTATGCGGATTCTTATAACGCAACAAAAAATTGTGATAGTATTCGTATAGAGACGCTAAAAGAGACACGAAAAACGCGGTATAACGTCATCGCCGACTCGTGTCGCGACAGGATTGGTCGAATCTGAACCAATAGTAGATGAGCAGCAGGACTACTTACACGCTACAGTGAGTTCAGATGGGTAAGTTGAGTTTACTATTGTCTGTAGAATATTAACTTAATTTATTTTAACTTTATTATAATTATATATATACTTTCCGCCGTCCAGCACCACGCTACAGAGAGTTTAGGTGTAACAGACGCTTTGTACTGTACATGTGATTGGTCGAATGGCCAGTGGCGCGAAGCTATTGTTCGTAGGATTATGACTAAATGGCCGTAATGCAGGAGACCCCTGACCGCGAAAACGGAAGTCGTTGCGAGAGGTATCCTGCGCAGTACGAGAGGAACCGCAGGGTCAGACACTTTGTGGTTTGGTCACTTGTTGTGAGGACGTCGAAGTGCGAGAAGCAAGAAGAACGAACGTATACCCCAAAATAAATTTGAACCTTGGGGTACGGACTCACCACTTTGAACTTGTACCTCGCTAAGATTCTCATTAGCTGTAACATTAGGCAAATAAGTTGAGTTTACTATCGTCTGTACAGTATGTTCTGTAGTAGGTACCGTAAGTCTAATACAGCACTGTAATTTTATACATTTCTTGTGAAAGAAACATTTATTATTCAACTGCCATAAAAATTATTTCTATTAATGATGTCTCCAAAGTTTAACAAATTTTTCTGCGAAAAATAACTTATCAGAAATCGCGGCCGCCGTTTGGTGCGCTGCTCCGCGACGAAACAAGCTTAAGCAATGGCGACGTCGAACGGTGCATACTCAGTAAGTAATCCTACAATTTTTTGTTTATAGCATAGTTTACATGGATTATTCCCAAAAAAATTATACGTATTTTGGAAATATTGAGTCGAATTAGTCTAGAATCGATTAATTTTATGGAAGAAAACCTTTCAATCAGCTGTAGTCCGTAAACTTCACACGTGTCGGGCTGTGATTGGCCCAAGTATTTAAGAATTCCTACAACGCGAAATTCTTATAAAGCAGAACGTATCTACTGCTTTATAGGGGGAATCTACTGTACATGTTAATATTCATAGAATTATCTTAACTACCCTATTGTGTTACCCACATTATCTCACTTACTTATGTAAATCAACGTATGTAAACTTGCAAATACAAAATGTAAAAGTGAAAGTATATTGCAGAACTTTACCATCATCATTGACTTTATAGCCGAAATTGATAGAGTCCCACAAGAATATTCATGATTTTTGACTGCATTTGAAAGTTCTTCAATTGTTGTCGGTACTTTTTCATAAGCAGGATAAGTCATGTAGGAAAAGAGGACACCACTGTATGCTGATATAAGTACAGTTGTCATCAGTAGCCAAATTCCAATTACAATTCTTGAAGAAGTGCATTTATCTTGATTTATTTCACTTCCTAGAAAAAATTAATATTAAGAATTTCATAAAAAAGTAAAGTAGGTCATATCAAAGGTAGATTATTGCACGTTTCATAACTTTTATGCTATTTTTTATAATTTTGTCAAAGTTTATTCGATATACAAATATATCAGTAAACAGAAAATAAGTTTTAACTGTAAAAAATAATATACATTGCGATTATAAAAAAATTCACGTTGGTTTCCGATAAGTATTATGGAAGAAATCGTGTTGAAAATGAATAAGAGAAACAATGGTGTCGTTTCTTGGGTAATTACTCCCTCTTAAATAATTTTAACGTCTGAGGGTAATGTTTAGGTGGTCATATATTCAGGGTAAATGTAGGGTAAAACTGCCCTGTGATCTGCTGCAATTACTAATCGCATGACAAGCTTTGCTGAAAAAATTTTATACTAACAAGGGGACCTTACGGTCTCGGAAATTCAGTTCGGAATGAGACTTGGCAGGCTAGTAGTGTATCTCAAGGGTGTCCACCTAGAAGAATTGTAAAGCGCACTAGCCAGAAGATTCCGAGAAAAAAGGCTCTAAAGTTTTAAACGAAGCTCATATACCGATCAATTTTACGCTATAGCAATACAGCGAAATGGCTGAGTCTGTAGCGAACTCACTTGCCACGCAAGCGATCCTGCTTTCAGCTAACTTTTTTTTTTAATTCTAAAAATTGTAATAACTTTTAAATAAAGATAATGACTTAAAAATAAAATCAATTAAATCATAAATAACTGTCAACTTTCACACCTGGGAGCTAATCATTCCGTGAGTTTTGACAAGTCAGCAGCAAAAGTGACACTTTTCCATAACTTTGGACCTATTGTCTTAAGTTCACAGATTGAAAATAACAAGGAATTGAAAAATTCCATTGTTATTATAAAATATTATCTTTAATTCATATTTTAATAAAATGTGAATTAAATATAATATTTTATTTTAAAAAAGTTGAATAGTTTCAAATGCATTTCTAACGGAGGTAAATTAAAACTTTAATTACTATTGTAATTAAAAAGTTATTACAAATTTTAAGATATTATAAGCTGTGGAGAGGTTAAAAATATTCTTTTAAATTTGAAGAATTTTTCAATTCCTTGTTATTTTCAACCAATTAACTTAAGATGATTGGTTGAAAAGTTATGTGAAAGTGTCACTTTTGCTGCTGACTTGTGAAAACTCACGAAATAATGAGCTCCCAGGTATGAAAGTTGACAGTTATTTATGATTTAATTAATGATATTTTTAGATCATTAACTTTATTTAAAAGTTATTACAATTTTTAGAATTAAAAAAAATTTAGCTGAAAGTAGGATGGAACTTAGATCGCCTGCGTGGCAAGCGAGTTCGTTACAGACTCAGCCATTTCGCTGTACTGCTATAGTGTAAAATTCATCGGTATATGAGCTTCGCTTAAAAATTTAAAGCCTTTTTCCTCGGAAACTTCTGGCTAATGCGCTTTACAATTCTTCTGGGTGGAAACCCTTGAGGTATACTACTAACTTGCAAAGTCTCATCCCGAACTGAATTTCCGAGACCGTAAGGTTCCCTTGTAAAACCATTCTGTTTTTCCCTATAACTAGATGATTTTAGGATAGGACAACAGAACCTAAGGAAATAACGCAGATTGGTACTAGGTACACTGTATATTACACCCGAGTAGGGTTTGCTTTTCTCAACCTTCATGCCATTGGCCCATTGGCACACTAACAGTGCAGGTAAAACTTTTCAATGAGGTACAAACTTTTTACATCATTCATCTGCTCATCTCACTTTGTGACAAACACGACGTGTGACACGAACTTTGTTTGCAAGCGAACTATTCCGACTACACCGGCAGCCAACCACTCCATGTCATCCGATTTTAGTTTAGCATTATACAACACTGACATTGCCAGTATTAACCCCTTAACGACCGTTTCATTTTAATTATGACGTAATAAAGCTTAAAAAATACATTAAAAAATACTTAAAACTGAAAAAAAACCAAAAGAAATGCGTTAATATTGAAGAAAAAGCTTCAAATTTTATTTTCCATTGTTGAGCCTTTCTGTGAAATATAACACTGATGAGTCATTCTTTACACAGCTGGGTGTCCTTGAGAACATCTGAACTCGGATTTCTCGGGACGTTCTCATGTACGCAACGGGAGGTCAAGGCTTTAAAGCAGGGTAAATTCGACCGACACTTAAATTTTTAAATATTTTTAAAAAATTAAAAATTTTATTGCGATTTCCGACCATTAATTAAAGAACTCGAGAACGATATGAATTGGGATATTATTTCAAAATATCAAAAAGAATCCGAAAAATTTATGGAAGAATTCAAGCATAAACTTGATTTGTGTAGCGTCATTGGTAATTAGAAACAATTATTTACTAAATTTGTAGGAAATAATTATCATTTTACCCTTATTTATGTTTTAACTAAAATATGTGAAAAGCTATAATTTTTTAAACTCTTTTTCTAAATAACTTCAACATACAGTAGAGCATCGATTATTCGACTCAAATGGGGACTCAAATTGGTCGGATTACTGAAAAATCGGATAACCGAAAATAATGAAAAAAATACATTATTAGTATAGTATATTAGTATATCGCTATTAACCAACTTCGCGTTGAATTTTCATCGATGTTAAGCCTAACAAATTCTTTAAAAAATAATAATCGTCGATATTGTATCGTTAAAAATTATTTTTAAATTTTTTTATTGCTCACAAAACAAACAACCACTCATAATTAAAAAATTAAATCTCGTTTAAATACTGGCCTCACTTCAATGGTCGAGCCAGTATTGCCAGTTAAAACAAAAATTTTTCGGATTATTTTTGATATTTTGAAATAATATCCCAATTCATATCGTTCTCGAGTTCTTTAATTAATGGTCGGAAATCGCAATAAAATTTTTAATTTTTTAAAAATATTTAAAAATTTAAGTGTCGGTCGAATTTACCCTGCTTTAAAGCCTTGACCTCCCGTTGCGTACATGAGAACGTCCCGGGAAATCCGAGTCCAGATGTTCTCAAGGACACCCAGCTGTGTAAACAATGACTCATTGCCATCTAAAGCAAAAATTTAACAAAAATAATATTAAAGTAGCTAAGACATACCCAAATATTGCAGCGCCACTCACTAGCGAACATTTGAAATTTGCCGACTAGAACGGTCGGTTAACCGACGTGACGGTTAATCGGGGGTCGGATAATCGATGCTTTACTGTAATATTAATCAGATACATAATCTTTATTTTTTAATATAATTAATACATTTATACACTTATGTTTTTGTATAATTTAAAATTAATAAACTGTAAAAGGTTATTTCTGAATTCATGTAAATGTATTTTTGCCCCTGCTCAACGTCTTTCCCTCAAAGTAATGACAGACTCTAGAATAAATGTTATAAACTGTTAAACGTTTACAAAATTATACCAGAGGCTGTCATACATATACTACTAATATATAGCATCCCTGTACAGTGTGCAGTTCTTTTCCAATTCCGAAGTCACATGAATAATATTTTATATTTATATGAAGAAAATAAGTATCGATATTAAGGCCATGTTGTTTGAAAACTTCACAATCAGATTTTTAGTTTTTGCACATACTTGGAAAGTGTGCAGAAGATAACCTGCGATTACAAATTTATATAACAGTTTACTTATCAATTCCTTTTATTAATTTTTTAGCACAACTATAAGTGTATAGGATTTTTTTTCATTTTCCTATCTACTCCAATCAATTTTACAAAATAAAATTTACTATTTACATATTTGTTAAACTTGTACACTTTGTTTAACTTTTCGTACAATTACTACAAGAGGTAAATTTCAGTAAATCGTCATGAAAAATATAACAGCACCGTTATTGGTGCTATTATGTTTTTGAAGATATAGCAGAAATAATTTTTTATTTCACACATCAGTCAATCGCTATTTCATCTGAAAAAGTAATTTAATTTAAAACATTTTACATTTTTATTAACCCTGCGTTAGTGCACTGAGTTTTTTTCGGCATTAATGCAGTGGGGTGTTTTTCCACCCCGACATTTATTTTTGGGTCCATAGACCATATAAGTAAAAATTCATAAAGATTTACTCATTTATTTGGTAAAGGCATGTGTCATTATACATATGATTATATTCAGGTATGATTACATATTATATTAGTACATAAATACATGAAAATAAAAAACATTTATCAAAACTTATTACATTTTTTATTATTAAACCAATAGTAAAAATCTAAATTGTTTTTTCAAGCATTTTTGTCACTCTGATTCAATAGCTGACATTGTACTTTTGCACTCAATGCAAATGACAAGCAGCTTGCTATGTTTGGTATTTTCTCAGTGTGTTTATAAAAGGCAGCCATTTTGAATTAATTTAAATATACAGAACTAGCAGGTAGGCCTGGCGTTGCTTGGGCAAATGTAACGATAGGGAAGATTAACGTTATTACGTTATAGTCAACCTTACCTGTTTTTACAGAATGCAAAAATTGGATCCCCCTGTTTCAGGACTGATTAGAAAATTTTTAGATAGGTTTAAAAATATGTTCAATTTCTCGCAAAAACTAAAAATCTGCATCCGCGTCTTGCATGTCCCTTTCTCTTAACAATTCCATTGTTACGTAACACTTCCATTGTTGACACTTTCATTGTTACTTAAAACTTCCATTGTTGATGGAAGTGTTAAGCCTTAATCCTGTCCCTCTCCCCCGTGGGGAGGAATTTCGAAAAATCCCTTCTTAGTGTGTTTTCTCGTAACGTTCTCTAACTGTGTACCAAATTTCAATTTCCAACTCCTAACCGTTTAGGCTCGTTTCCATAATGTATATAGAAGCTTTAATCCTGTCTCTCTGCCCCCGGAATAAATTTTCGAAAATTCTCTTCTTAATTAATGTGCGTTTTCATGACGTACCCTAACTGTACCAAATTTCAACTTTCAACTCCTAACCGATTGGGCTTTGTGCTTATTATTATTATTACTATCGTCATCAATCCGTCTCGATTATATTCATATAGATTTGTTGTTAAATCAAACTTCTTTAATTTTAAATAGATGTATCTATATATAGAATCAAGAAAGGTAGATAATAATAATAATAATACTGAAATTTCGAAATAATAATAATAATAATAATAATAATATTAATAACTCTCCCGTGGTCACCACCTGGTCGTGGTGGGAGAGCCCAGTAATTTTACTGAACCATAGGGCAATGCAGGCTGGAGCACAAGCTCCTGGTAGGGACACCCATGCCAGTAAGGTCTATGGGGAGGAATGAAGCTAAGAGTGACCACACACCCACATTCTGTGGAGATA
>NW_019385251.1:36151-45650 GCF_000671375.1 Centruroides sculpturatus | reverse complement strand
AATATATAATGAAAAGAATTAGTATGAATGAACAATTATTTATTGTGGCATTGTTACGATTCCGGACTGAAATTTTTAATTATATTTTAAGTTTATTAATTTAGACATGCTTTCTACCTCAAATTAGTGAAGTTTTGTCCTTCTATGTTATACTTTTCCTGATAGCAACTGCTTGTTATTTATCTAGCTGTTTTCTTGGTGACAGAATTTAAATAAAAGTAACTTGTGTTTTGTTTTGTGTTGGGACTTTTTTATGGGATATCTGGATCTCTCGCCACTAAACTTTTTAACGTTATTTTGAATTTTATAGGTTTAACTCTGTTCTCGAGTTTCAGAACAGACAATCAGACAGAAAAGCAGACAAACCGATAACAGTGAGATTATATAGGTTTAGAATTTTTTCATAGAATAGACAAATGAACTGTGTTGGAATTATTATTAATATATTAAAATTTTTTGAGATATTTATAAAATTATCGATGAAAATATAAAAAATTAAGCAATGACTGTTGTGTAACTTTTATGATTGATATGAGTTTTTATTTATAATAAAATATTTTATATCATTAAATAAAATAAACAAAATTACGCGTTGCGCCATCTGTTTCAAAATATAATGGAAAAAGTTTTTTATACTAAACTACTATACAATGGTAAATCCTTAATTTTATGGGTGGGCATGAGTTTTATAAATAAGTATTAATTTTATAAGAAATAAAATTCTAATTAGCTTTTACCACTCTTGATATATAACGCTTTAAACTGAATTATCTCTATCCTCTCTTAATCTTTAACTACCAAAATTAAGTAGTATCAATTCCTTTCATGTACAAGCCCATCCAAATCTCGTTTCTTAGTCTCTATATTTTTTTAGATATTATGCGAAATATGCACCAACTCACACATACATATCCACACAATATTTTTGTCGGTTTTTGCCTTTTTAAATACAGACCGCCTAAAATCATACAGATATGTAAAAAATTTAAAAAGTCAAAGTCGACACGATTCCAGTACATTTCTATATAATTATCACACGAGGAAAGAAAATAATAAGAAAAGACATAATAAAAAATGTAATAAATAAAGTAAACGAGCAATTATTTATAATAATTACATCGCAGTGCTAAGCTTAAATTTTTATCATATATTTATTCATTTAATTTAAAACGTATGATCACTACCTCAAAGGTGTACTGTAGTGTATTGTCCCTATTCACCATCGTTTTCTTGTTACAATAGATTCTTGCCAGTCATCTGTCAATATCCCTTCAAATGAAAATGTTTGAATTGAGATAATATAACAACGGTTTGTACCTGAAATTTGTATATAGTTAATCGGGACCACGGTAGCTTCAACGCTTTTAAATTTGTTCAAATGTTTTATGTGTCTAACATTATTCTCAAAATAAAATTGCAAAAAATAAAATAAATATACGAATTATAATTACGAAAACATTTCAATACTCCATCGGATGTTTAAATACGATATAGGGGAGACCGGGGCAAGATCGGCATGTTAAGCTTTACTTAAATTTTGTGTAATAAGTACTGCTGTAAACTGAAAAAAAGCTTTGCATATTGTCTATTGGAATGTTTTCTTACTATAAAACTGGTTAACATCAATTTGGAAATAAAAATAATTAAAATAATTACAACTTTACAAGAAGAAAGAAATTGCCGAAGTTGCTCCGGGTATAGGGACAACTTCGGCAACTTCTCTCTTTTTGTTAAGTTGTAATTATTGTAATTGTTTTTATTAAAGTTGCCCCTGGTATAGGGGCAACAGTAATGAGGCAAGATAGGCACGTATATAAAATTATGTTATTAACAATGTATAATTTGGAATTCACTATTAAAACAAAGAAATACAAATCCAACATTTATTTAATATTATTACAACGAAATGCAAGTTGAAAGACATATATACATGAATAACAAATGCAAACATGTTTTCATTTATCATCTGTTTGATTTTTATCCTTTGTTTCTAATGTGGCTTTATGTTGCCGATCTTACCCCGCTAGTCATGATTTCGAAACATTATGTACAACCCTGAGAACAAAATGCCAAGCCACGATCTGGCCACGTGAATAAGTTGAAGTTACATCCTTCTAACAGGAAAAGTAACTTTCGTTATCATGGAATTATAACAAAACCTGCCAATTCAATATAAATGGAAGCAAAATATTATATGGAATTGAACGAAAAAAAAAATTGCTTGATAATTCAACTACGCTTGTTGGAGAACAATAAAAACATTACACTCAACAAGCCACCAATAAAACTCAACTGCCTAACCTATAACCAAAGTCTCTTTTTAATTTGTTTTTAAAAAAAAGCGCTTGACAAACTTGCCCCGTATGCCGAAGTTGCCCCGGTCTTCCCTATATAAAAGCTTCAACTTTAAATAAAAGCAGATTGGTCATTAATATTGCAAATGATTTTGAAATATTCGTATTATTGGAAAAATTTAAAAATTAGATATTTGACAATACAAAAGCTTTTTTAAAATATTTTTGTTCATTCGGTTGGAACTACAATGCAGAGGCGGTTACAGAATGACGCGTACAGATATTTCCGAAATAACTAGCCAAGTGGAACATTCTCGTACAAAAGAATTTTCGTTTATTTCATGCACGGATTCTTTTTAAACGAAAGTAATTTTAGTAAAAATATATATAATAAAAAAAACTTTACTCACTTCAAATGAAAATGGCCTTATTATTGTTGTTAGTTTTGACAGTTGTTTAGGTCTAGAAACAACAAATAGGACTCTACTACCACTAACACAAGCTGTTAATTTTACTACTTGAAATCTGTCGTACGTCACGTATAACGAGATTGCACTAACATCAGCTTCCTTATATAAGTAAATGAAATATTGTATATAGTTATAATTAATTTTACAAATTTAATTGAACTTTTATTACTATTCTTACCTTTCTTTGTATTCTTCCAATTAAACCATTCCACGAGCCGTTGTCTAATTTAATTCCAAATACTTTTTCAACAGGTTCAATAATTTCATATCTGTGTAAAATATCTTATAAAATTGTATATTATCATATAACTTTATCTAGAAATATAATGAATTTACTTACTGAACATTTTTTAAATTTTGAATGACTGAACTTAGAAATTTAAAATCGATACCATCAAAAACTACTGTGTTATTAATCTTCTTCATTTTTAAATAAGGAGATAACTAAATATATAATAACAACGGAAATAAGATATATTTTGTAAAAATATTTCATAAGGTAAATAAAAAAAACTTACAGGCACTCCCGTGATTTTTATTTTTTTCAAGCTTCCACTGAGTGTATTTTTCATTATTTGTTCTATAATATATAATATTATATAAATGTTTATCTTATTATATATATGCATATGTATTCGTTAATTTAATAATTTATATCTATAAAATAATGAAAAAAGTAGCGAAATTTTCAAACAAAAAATTATAAATTGTAGTGGTGCAATCTGTTATAATATTTTAGTAAAAAGAAACTCCGATATTGTTACTTATGAAATTGTGAAAAGCATAATGTTGAAAACAGGTAAATTTTCCTTAAGGAAATACTTTTATAGTTGATTGAGACTGTGGTTTGAAGACTCTTTATAAGTCATATTGTATTTCTTATTTTGTGATCGAGATTAATAAAAAATAGAAAAACGGATAAACAAGAAACACTGGAAATTTATATGTTTAAATTTTTTCACATTGCATCCAAATTAATGACTTTTCGTAATTCGGCAAAAGCAACTTGACATGCACACAAGAAATTTATTCATGTGATAAAATACTTTTGACAAAGCATAGGTCCAATGACAAAGAATTGCAATAATAGTCTAATAGAGTATTACACTTCACTATTTTTAATAAGCCATATCTTATTACACACAACTTAATAAGAATGTTAATCATGTTATTTGTATGTTCTCTACTGTACTGTACATCCCAATAATATATACAGATAGAATTCAGGTCATCCCACAATTCCTTACCTATAATTTCAAAAAACATTCCCAATAAAAGCAATTTATAAAATGTTTATAATACATTAAAATTCGTTTAATTGAAGTTTTTGTAAACATCATATTGAATGAATCAACATTTGTAAAAAATAATTAAAATTTCCAGCTTCGTTCAATATTAAAATCGATATTTGAAATTACAGTGTTATTTTCTGGCTGTTATATACAGAGAGGTGCCAAAGTAGGTATACAGCTAAGAATCTCAGAAGTAAAAAATGTTCGGTGTTTATTATTATTATTTTTTAATCTTTTATTAGTTCGTATTCCTTATTTGTGATGTATCGTGTATTTCCACAGATAAGACGATAGTTTCGTCATTAAAAAACCCCAAAATTTACAGTCGTCTTATAGGACAGATATTAAAAAAGACTAGATTAAAATTTATATAAATTAAAACAATTACAAAATAAAATTGTGACAATGCCGAAGGGCCCCCTCTATACTTTGGCACCACAGGACCGAAGGTTCGACAATGCGTCGGCGAAGACGGCAATGACAAATTTATCAGGACTGACACCACTGTGTCTTCTGGGTAGACACAGAGACCATTACGTTCGAATTTACGCGCGAGCAGTCGCGTATGTGAACTCTTAGTTCCGGGATGGAGGCGTAAAAAGAGAATCAGAGGAATTTCACTATACATAATCTATACATAATGCCCGTTTATTGTTTTCTTTAAGCTGTATACAATCGATTCAGTTAACATATCTACCTTCCTCCCAATTACCAGTATTAATGAGAGAGAGCTCACATGTATTTCGCGCGTGGATAAATACCTTGATATAAGTCGGCAAATAGTCGTTTAGTCATCGAGTCTCTATGTGGAACAATGTCCTTTCGAACGTTGATATTGGCACAAAGTTCTTCCGAACGTTGATATTTCTTTAGGCAGGGATCCTCCCGAACGGCGGCGATTAGAATAGTTCCTGGTAGCGACTAATCCATTCACGTAATGCACAGTTCACATCAAACTCCAGAGACTCACTCTTACGCATCGACTCCTCCTTTTTATAAAGGGGGCGTCTTTGGGTTTTTCCCACTGCCTCCGTCCAATAGTTGTTTCTTTCGTCTTTTCGTAGATTCCGGGTGACACATTGGATGTATCATCTTCAACATAGAATTAAGTTCGTGAGAAAAAAGTTTTATGTTCTTTTTAAATATCGGTTTGTTGGTTTTTTCTCTAAACTGTTCCTCGTACAAAAAATATTTAACAATTTATTCTAATAAATTCGACTCTCACAAAATAAATCATTCACCAATGTAGTTAAATAGCACATACATCATCAGTTGCAAGAGAATAAAATTTATTTATTCCAAAATTAAGAATAAGATATAGTTCCATGTGTGATATACATTTTATCATCTAGATGATGATCATTGATCTGAACTAAATTCATAGGCCGTTGATAGTTTGGGGGTCATCTTATAGGACAAAATGTATGTCGTCTTATCTGAAGATCGTCTTATCTGCGGAAAAATACGGTAATTTGTACATAAAAATACATGCTTTTTCTTCCAATATTTTTCATGTATGTCTTTTTCCATTATAACGACTATAAACCTACTCTTGCAACCCCCTTTTTGCAATCAGAGAGATAGTATGACGTTTGATTTAATTTCTAAAATACCCCTTTAAGATTTTTACATGTTTTGGACTCAGATGTCTTTCAAATGTCGACGAATGCAAAAATAAATAAAAAACCATTCGGGAGTTTTCCTGTATAGATGGATGTTAGTGTGTAAATGATTTTGTTTATCCTGTTTGAAGCTTAACAACTCCTATGCCATTTATCGAAATAATCTGAAATATCGCATATAGGATTTTCTATTTGTGAAAATTTATAATATTAAATATTAATAAATTAATGTTACGAAGTTAAGCTATAAAACAGGTCGTGTGTATCTCGAGTACAGTCAGAGTTAATGTCGATTTTACTCGTTATTAGCACTTACAGTTTTTCATAAACAAGTCACTTATATGTAAACTATAAATGTTTAAAGTTTTACAATAATTTAAAACAAAACTTTTTAGAATAAAATGTGATAACGGATACCGCAACTAAATGTTGCCGGAAAAGTTAAGCAACTTTTTGCTGAGATATTAAATTTTGTGGTCAATTTTAAATTATTAAAATAATTTGTTCACATAATTCTACTAGTTGATTAGAGTCACAGTCAAATTTAAATATATTTATAATTAACTCACTATCAGTTCATATGTTTTGATATCATTGACATTTAATTTTAAAAATGTTTATCCTTCAAACAGGTTTCAATTAATCGCGACATTCGCGAAGTTCGTATTAATTAAATTTTTAAATTACATTATCTAATAATTACTGCAATTCATAAAACAACAAAAGATTACTATTATACTTTCCTATTATAAATCAATATAAATCAATACAATCAATATATTACAAAACTGTTTGTAATTAGCTTTGATCGTCTATTTCTATTGTAAAATATATAACTTACCAGCGAAAGATTCGTGAGTAAACAAATGGTTCGCAAGAAAAAACAGCACAAACGGCAATTTCGTAGTCATATCTCGGCTCCGTCTTCAGTGTATAAATCAACAAATTTAATAAAATATTAAAACATATTAACATCAATTCATCTAGTTTATAATACGAAAATAATTAATATAATTCCGTAATGTATAGGATAAATCTATATATATAATCGAGATGAGTTGATAATAATAATAATAAGCGCAGAGCCCAAACGGTTAGGAGTTGAAAGTTGAAATTTGGTATACAATTAAGGTAAGTCAAAAGAATGCACACAAAGAAAGGATTTTTCGAAATTATTTTCTACGGGGGAGAGGGACAGGATTAAGACTTAACACTTCCATCAACAATGGAAGTGTTAAGTAACAATGGACGTGTTAATAATAAAAGTGTTGCGTAACAAGTGAATTGTTAAGAGAAAGCGACGTGCAAGACGCAAATGCAGTTTGTTTCGTTTTTGATCGAAATCTAACATATTTTTAGACCCATCTAAAAATTCTCTAATTAGTCCAGAAAGAGGAGGACCAAATTCTTTTATTCTGTGAAAACAAGTAAGCTTGACTATAACATAATAATCTTAATCTTCGCTATCGTTACTTTTGCCCGAGCAACGCTGGGCCTAGTATATAGATAATTTCACTTACCTACTTAGTTTTTGTGATTGCAGTGCAGTACTCAAAACTCGTAATGAGCTTATTCTGCTTATATAGTTCATTGTAAAAAATATTTTAGTTTCTATTTTTGGTTTATTAAGTTTTTACTGAAAGCTTTTTGAATTGAAGATTAAAATCAATAAATTAATCAGTTATAATATTAAATCTCTGTGTTTTCTACTGGTAAATAAAATTGATTTTAAGTATTAATTTCAAATTTTCATTACTTTCANGAAAGTAATTAATATGATCTTCTAATGTATAAGATAAATATATAGATAATTTCACTTAGTTATAGTATTCGTGATTTTCGTGCAGTACTCAAAACTCGTATTGAGCTTATTCTGCTTATATAATTCATTGTAAACAATATTTTAGTTTCTATTTTTTGGTTTATTAAGTTTCTACTAGAAGCTTTTCGAATTGAAGATTAAAATCAATAAATTAATCAGTTATAATATTAAAGCTCTGTGTTTTCTACTGGCAAAGATTTTAAATATTAATTTCAAATATTCATTACTATGAAAAGAGGCAATCAACTTATATCAGTTTGCAGATTATATAGCAGTGATATAGAAATTCTAAAATATCGATTATAATTGCTAAAACATTTAATTTTCTTTTATATTTTTAATCTAAAAATGAAATAATTTTTTTCTGTAATGAAGCATTTTGAAATATTTTGGAGAAAATTAATTTTGTATTTTGTCTGTATATTCAAAAATAGTTACGTTATTTATTTTAATTAAACAGACATTTCAAGTTTCATTTAATTCGTACTAATTTAACAATTGCTAAATTATCAGCAGCATTGATTAAACAGAATGTGCTCAGCAAAGAATTAGCTTATCACAACACACCTTTCTTTTTGCCCAGATAGTGTTATTAAAAGCTAACGTTTTTGGCTCATTTTATAGGCCATGTCCGAACTTAATAAGAAAATTTAAACATTAGTGCTCCATTAAATATTATAGGGGAGACCGGGGCAACTTCGGCATACGGGGCAAGTTTGTCAAGCGCATTTTTTTAAAAACAAATTAAAAGGAGACTTTGGTTATAGGTTAGGCAGTTGAGTTTTATTGGTGGCTTGTTGAGTGTAGTGTTTTTATTGTTCTCCAACAAGCGTAGTTGAATTATCAAGCAAATTTTTATTTTCGTTCAATTCCATATAATATTTTGCTTCCATTTATATTGAATTGGCATGTTTTGTTATAATTCCATGATAACGAAAGTTACTTTTCCTGTTAGAAGGATGTAACTTCAACTTATTCACGTGGCCAGATCATGGCTTGGCATTCTGTTCTCAGGGTTGTACTTAATGTTTCGAAATCATGACTAGCGGGGTAAGATCGGCAACATAAAGCCACATTAGAAGCAAAGGATAAAAATAAAAAATTCAGAACTTGCAGATCGGAACAGTTTTAGAGAATGCGGATTCGAAGTAAACTAAAAGAAAGAGGCAGAAAAGTCCTATAGAACCGGAAAATGACGGTAAAAATACTTATTATATATATTGCAATGAAAAATATTACATTATTCAGGAGGTTATGCTGTAAATGTAAACTCTGGGCTCATATGAACTGTACGGATGTAGAAAATAAGTATGTTCAATTTATTTGTGATATGTGTAAAGAATAAGAAAATAAACATTATGCTTTTATATTGCTTTTACATTGGTTTAGGATGTTTTCATTTATTATCTGGTTGATTACAAAAAAATCAAACAGATAATAAATGAAAACATGTTTGCATTCTTTTTTATATATATAGAGGAGAAGGTGGTATTATGGAACCCCAATTACATTTTAGTGAATTGTAAACAAGGTATCATAACTACTCCCACATTTTTTGTGCGAAAAGTACTGGTAACTATTAAGCTAAATGTTCCTAATTTGATTTTTCGCTAGTGTAATTATAAGTATGGTTTTTGTAGGCTTTTGTACAAAAAGTCCGAAAGTACGCTTAGGGAAAATCGGGTGGTAATATGGAACCTCACTGTATATTTTCAAAAAAATGCTATAATGTAGCCAAAAATCAATAGGAAAGTACAAAAAATTTTAAATAATTACCAAATTATTTACTCCAATGTATTTTATCGCAAAAAATGCTTTTATAATAGAGAAATATGACATCCATCAACAATATATATTCCAGCAGCTCTTTTTCGATATTCTCAGGTAGAATTGGCTTTCTACCTAGTGTCTTTTTCACAAATTGCTCTGGAGGAATGTCTGCTTGCAAATAGAAAGTTCGGAGGAGTTGAGTTCCATATTACTGTAAAAGCACCAATGG
>NW_019385251.1:18952-35905 GCF_000671375.1 Centruroides sculpturatus | reverse complement strand
CAACTTATTCACGTGGCCAGATCGTGGCTTGGCATTCTGTTCTCAGGGTTGTACTTAATGTTTCGAAATCATGACTAGCGGGGTAAGATCGGCAACATAAAGCCACATTAGAAGCAAAGGATAAAAATCAAACAGATGATAAATGAAAACATGTTTGCATTTGTTATTCATGTATATATGTCTTTGAACTTGCATTTCGTTGTAATAATATTAAATAAATGTTGGATTTGTATTTTTTTTGTTTTAATAGTGAATTCAAACTTATACATTGTTTATAACATAAATTTATATACATGCTTATCTTGCCTCATTACTGTTGCCCCTATACAAGGGTCAACTTTAATAAAAGTAATTGAAATAATTAAACTATACAAAAAGAGAGAAGTTGCCGAAGTTGCCCCTATACCCGGGGCGACTTCGCCAATTTCACTCTTCTTGTAAAGTTGAAATTATTTTAATTATTTTTATTTCCAAATTGATGTTTACCAGTTCTATAGTAAGGTAACATTCCAATAGACAATATGCAAAGCTTTTTTTCAGTTTACAGCAGTATTTATTACACAAAAATTAAGTAAAGCTTAACATGCCGATCTTGCCCCGGTCTCCCGTACATATTTTGATATTCAGAAAATTGACAACAGAAAAACAAGAAAATAACTGAAAAGTAATTTATGCATACATCTACTGTACAAATATACAACAAAAAACAGTCAGATATAAAAATAGAAATAAAAAATAAAAATAATTCTACTAATAATACTTTAAATACATGTTGAAATAAATTATTAAGGTATAATTGATGAAACAGGTAGCTATAAACTATGGTAAGATTACAAGTTGATGGCAAACGTTTGGACTATAAATTTTACGCCGTTGATAGAATTTCTGTGTTCTTTGCATTTATGCATTTATGCATTTATTCGAGTTTGCTTTTCGAGTTTGTATATTTTATTTTTTTCAGCAATCTTCACTAATGTTGGGAATTGCAATAGTTTGACAATAACCGCTTCATCCCATTTTACTATGGAGTATTGCGTCTGTGCCATCTGGAAAATTACTGTTGGGTTGGAATCTGTTCTAACATCATACTTGTGTATTTTATTCTATTTTATGTATTACATCAGAATAGGTTCCAACATAACTGTACATTTTCATATGTTACATTTGTCAAGTTAACAATTATTGTAATCGCTTTCTATCCAACTGCAGCACCATAAACTGCGAATAGTTTTAAATATCTGTTCTCTATGGAGATAAGTACTTTCATACTGCCGATAAAAGTAAATTTTAGTTGAAGTAGTTTAGTTAATGTCAGATTGCATTAATATCTGTTAATTAAAGTGGTAGTTAAAAAGCCGAAAAATAAACTTTTTTTTTCCAAATTTTTGTCATCATCACACACGTTTATGATGTTTTCTCATTATATGATGCCTCGAAATGTATGATCAGCATTTTCTGTGATTACATAAGAAATAATCCAGATAAGAGTTTTTCCACTGTAAACAAGGAATTGAATATTTTCTACAACATAAACATGCATACACTATATCTTACACTTTTGTAAATTCATTTAAGGATTTTACAGAAAGGAGTATTCGTGATTGCAGAAGAATCGTTCTCAACATATAAATTAGTATATACTATGAAGAAACAATTTTAATTTTAAAAACAATTTAATAAAATATAAGTACAGTAGTTACTTTTATATTATTTAAAAGTTTTTATTTAATAAATGTAAACTTTTTAAGTTTAATAATGTAATGCATTACTTAATTTTGTACACTGTTTTAATTTTGCCACTTACTATTACATCATACAAGTATTACCTGTAAGTAATGAAAATTTGATATTTGAATTATTTCTATGCATTTTAAAAATTTGTGAAATAGAATAGGTATTCTGAGGTTAAATGTTTTGTCTTCTTTTCATTTCATTTCTAGAAAAGCATAATATCCACTGATATTATTTGATGCTTTTCTAGAAATGATATGAAAAAATTCAAGAATTTTTATGAATCTCCATAACTTCATTACATTCTGTTCCAAGAAAAACAGGAAAATATCTTAATTTACTTTAAAAATTTAAGAAAATGATTTATACATGACTCAATAAAGTTAAGAGCCAAAAAAATACAAGTACCTGTAGTAAACGAGTCACAGATTGATGTGGCAAGAAACAAGACCATATACTTTACATTGATTTTAGTGTTTGATAAATGGCTTTAAAAGTTTCGTGTAAAAAAATTTAAAATTTTTGCGCAGAACTCATTAGCAATGCAGCAGTTATTTTTTTCAGAGTATTTCGTAGAGTGCTTACAGATTAATATTTAATTTAAAAATCCAGCAACGAGTTACTTAAATTTCGCTTGCAACATTTGGTTGCGGCATCTGTTATCATGTTTTATTGAAAAACTTTTTATATCGTTAAGTATTATAAAATGGCCAAAATCGTAATTTGTGGGTAGAGATGGTTTTTACATGAAAGTGTAACTGCGAATTACAACTATATTCGTCATTTAGTCTTACACTACTAGAGATACACGCCACCTTTTTTATCTCCCCAGTTTCTCGATTTTTCACCATCGAAATTTAACAGCATTAATGATCTGAATAACCAAACACCAATCTTTCCTGTAAAACTTCGAAAATTTTCAAAAAAAAGACATAAGTTATAAGTTTTAGAGAGGTTCTTCTTCTTCTTAAATAATCTTTATTTCTTTCCTGACACCGCGATGCACAGTCAAGTAAATTACAGAGTGGCCTTTTGTATTATAATAGGCAACGTTCCGAAATTAAGGTTGAAATAATCAGCTATAATGCCACGATATTGTAGCAAGCAAACGACTTACATATCCTGGGTCGTGAACCATGTTAAATCATGAACCAACAAGGTACAGCAAATTTGACAGTTGGTACATCGGATGTGAACAGGACAGAAGAGACAAAACAATTACCATACGCATAATACAAGATCGTGACACAAAAAGCTAGTTACTGGATGCAAGTCTTTTCAAAATACCGCTTGATAAGATTTTTCAGTAGGAGGTAGTTGTCTTTATTCTCAAGAAAAGCATCAGATTATAGGGCCAATTCACATTTTTATCATGAAAATTAAGTTTAACAAGTTGTGTTATGTCATAAATCATTGGGCAGGCATAGATATAGTGCCAAAAACATATCTTCTCCCCCTGCACAGTTTTGAACTTGACTTATGGAATTAACAGAGATCCGTGTTGAACTGCCTGTGTCACGTGAAAAACTGAGTCATTTGAAAGTTTGGGCTAAACCACCGATTGTAAATATTTCGCTCAATGCTTGGAAGAAAGCTCCTGGAAATGTGATCTAAGTTACAGATTCCCACTCATGCTGCCAAATCTCAATTATTTCCTTACAAAGGAAAAGATTAAATCTCTATTCTGGAAGAATATAGTAGTCAAAGAAGATGTCACGACAGTTAGCAGCAGCCGGTGGCAGCTGGCCAGCTCTTCTGGAGTACCACACTGCCCTCTGGTTCACTCAATAAAAATTGTTGGAATTAGCATTTAATATTAGCATTTAACATTAAATACGATTTATTTAATGTTCAGAAATAAAGACGATGCAGATAACAAGAATAAAGTCATTTTTTTAGAAACAAAAATTCATCTTTGCTATGTTTATTTATCAAAGACTACAAGAAATATCATCAGCAGCAAAATACATCTGATCATTCAGCAATTGCTGAATAAGTACGAATGAAATGAGATTTAGTATGATTGATCAATTAAAGTAAATAACGAAACGTTTTTGTGTAGACAGACAAAATACAAAAATAATTTTTTACAAAATATTTAAAAATTTATTTAATTACAAAAAATTATTTCATTTATTTCATTTTCAGATTAAAATAATAAAGAAAAATTAAATTTTTTAGTAATTATATTCGATATTTTAAAATTTCTATATCACTTTTATATAATCTGCAAACTGATATAAGTTGATTGCCTGTATTGAAAGTAATGAATATTTTAAATTTAAAGTTAAAATAAATTATCTTTGCCAGAAAAAACACAAAGGTATAATATTATAACTGATTAATTTATTGATTTTAATCTTCAATTCGAAAAGCTTCTAGTAGAAACTTAATAAACCAAAAATAGAAACTAAAATATTGTTTACAATGAATTATATAAGCAGAATAAGCTCAATACGAGTTTTGAGTACTGCACGAAAATCACGAATACTATAACTAAGTGAAATTATCTATATATTTATCTTATACATTAGAAGATCATATTAATTACTTTCGTATTATAAATTAGCTTAATTGATGTTAATAAGTTATAATTTTTTAGTAAATTTGTTGATTTATACACTGAAGACAAAACAAGGTATGACTACGAAATTGCCGTTTGTGCTGTTCTTTCTTGCAATCTATTTTTATACTGGTGAAGGTTTTGGAGAAAAGTTATATATTTTTACAATAAAAATAGAATATAACCGAAATTGCTACGTACAACAAACCATTTTGTAATATATTGCGCTATATTATTTATTTATTTTATATGTAATATAGAGACACTCAAATTTTTTTATATTTTTAGAAAATAATTTACTATTTTGTTATCTTTAAAATGCTTGTACTTAATACCTGTTATGTTGTGAAAGTTATATAAAATAGATGCACAATATAAAATTGTAGTATAATAGTAACCTTTTGTTGTTTTGTTAATTGAAGTACTTATTCGCGAATATACTGTCAATGATATCAAAACATATGAACTGGTAGCGAGTTAATTAGAAATATATTTAAATATGAATGTGACTCTAATCAACTAATAGCATTTGGCGCACAAATTATATTAATAATGTAGAATTGACTAGAAAATTAAACAGCTCAGCAACAAGTTGCTTAATTTTTTCATCAACATTTAGTTGGCTACCTGTTTTGACATATTATTTTAGAAAGTTTTGTTTTAAATTATTATAAAACTTCAAACATTATAGTTTTCATATAAAGGTCATGTTTTTGAAAAATAGTAAGTGCTAATAACGAGTAAAATCGACCCTAACTTTGATTGAACAGTCGAGATATACATGACCCCTCTTATACCTTAGCTTCGCGACGTTAACTCATTAACATTTAATATAAAATTTCCAAATACAAAATCATTAATGCAAAATTTCATATTATTTCGAAAAAAAACATAGGCGTTGTTATGCTTCAAACAGGATAAACAAAATCATGCACACACTAACATTTAATCCTTACAGGAAATTTCGGATATTTTTTCATTTATTTTTGCATTTTTCGACGTTTCAAGGAGTCCAAACAATGTAACATTCTTAAAAGGGAAATTTTAAAAGTTAAATCTAACGTCATACACTCTCTGAAATAAAGAGGGGGATGCAAAAGTAGATATATAGTTGTTAAAATGAAAAAAGGCATACAGGGAAAAATACGAAGAAAAAATATTTATTTTCATGTACAAATTATATAACAAATAAGGAATAGTAACTAATAAAAGATAATAAAATTGATAATAATAGACACTAAACATTTAGTATTTCTCAGATTCTCAGCTGTATACCTACTTTCGCACCTTTCTGTATATAACAGACAGAAAATTACAGTGTAATTTCAAATATCGATTCTCATATTGAAAGTAGCTAAAAATTTCAATCATTCTTATAAATGTTGATCTATTGAACATAATGTTTACGAAAACTTTAATTAAAAGAATTTTAATGTATTTTAAACATTTTAAAAATTGCTTTCATTCTGAAAGTTTTTTAAGATTATAGGTAAGGAATTTTGGGGTGACCTGAAATCCATTGTATACATTATTGGGATGTACAGAACATGACTAACATATTCATTGAATTGTGTGTAATTGAATAGATTAGGAAAAATGGTGAAGTGTAATTACTCTACTATAACATTGTTGCAATGCTTTGTCATTGGACCTATGTTTTGTGAAAAGTATTTTATCACATGAATAGATTCCTTTTGTGCATGTCAAGTTGCTGGTACTGAATTACAAAAAGACATTAATTTGCTGCAATGTGAAAAAATTAAAACGTATAAATTCTAAGTGTTTGTAGTTTGTCTGTCTGTCCGTTTATCCTTAATCTCGAAAACAAAAGAAAAAATACGATAAGACATATGAAAAGTATTTGAACCAGTTTTATAGTTGATCGGGGCGATCGACTATAAAAGAATTTCCTTAACAAAAACTTAATTATTTTCAACAGTCTGCTTTTCGCCATTTCATGAGTAATAACATCAAGGTTTGTTTTGACTAAAATCATTAAGCAGATTGCACCACCACAATTTAAAATTTTTTGTTTGGAAATTTCGCAACATTTTGCTTTATATTATGCACAAATTATTAAATTAACGAAAATATATACGTATATATAATATCATAAACCGTTAATTAATATTATTTGTTATAGAACATATAATGGAAAATACATCAAGTAAAAGCGTGAATACAATAAAAATAACTGGAGTAAGTTTTCTTTTTAATTTGTAAATTTTAAGGAGCCACTAAATAACCTAGCAATTTTGTGCATTAAAAATTATTTAGCAAAACAGAGCAAATTTAGTGACGTGATCGAAAATTTTCTCTGGCAAAGGCCAGAAAAATTACTGCAAAGTGATTTAATTGATGTTTTTTTGGGGGTTTTGTTCTGTTGATGTGCTTTGATTTTCAATTTCTGTCATTTTTTCAGTTCTTGTGTTGGTACCTATTTAGTTTTTTTTTTAATGTCGTGTTTGTCATTGTAAAATTTGTCAATGTAATTTATATATTGTTTCTAATAAATCTAATCTGTGTTTTTGTAAATTCGTGCTTAATTTGTGAATGAAAATAATTTATATTTTCTGAATTAGGTGCTCTATGATATCTCAAAGCGGCCACTGTTGCCGAGTGGTTAAGTCCGTTGCCTCACACTACTAAGGCCTCGGTTTTGATTGGGGAGGGGGATGGGTTTGCCAATAATTCTAGTCTGGGGGATCCGCTGTGAAATGTGGGGGTCAAGGTTATATACTTCAATAATTTTTCTAAATCGACTTTCAATTACGGAATTCAGTATAAATAGAGAACCGTGACATAAATGTTGCATAATGTGAAAATGATTATCTTCTTACTTCTAGGCACATATATATAAAAGCTCGTTTCATTCAGGATAGATTCTAACATTAGCATTCGTCTCGAAATACGTTATCGCTTCTGATTCTGAGTGCACCAAATTCTTATAACATTAAACATTTAGTAGTTTCTTGGTTAGTAATAAAACATTTCAAAACTATGGTATTAAATTATGCATTGTCAAAAGCTTATTCATTCTTTTAACGTAATGAAAAAGTACAAGTTACAGTAATGTGTATGCATTCATTCGAAAGGGCTATTAACACCTGCGCCAATATTTGAGTAATTATGCTGAATTTCTTTTTATACTAACATAAATTACTAAAGTATATAAGATAATAATAAGAGATAATTGAATTATTTTAGGATTTGGTAAAAATCATTCATTTGAAAGTAAAACAGAAAAACATGAGAAGATACATTAGCTTACCTATGCCAAACATGCAATTAATGTGCGCTGATAACGACATTAGAATGTTGATAATTTTTATATCCATTTATATGCAAATTCTAGAAAATAAACATTAATAATTTTTAACTTCTATCTTACTTAATATTATTAAAATTTACATTTTTAAGCTGCCTTACAATGTTACACATACAAATTTAAGAGTGTAGGACAATTGTTGTAATTTGTAAAATTGTAATTTTATCTTAATAATCACTGTAATAATCGAATTTATACCAATTTATAGAAATGTAACACCTGATGTTACATAAAAAATATTGCACCCGAAATGCATAGTGAATAAAGAATAACGAAGATAACACTCAGAAGTTTTCGTCTCTGATAAAATTCAGACAAATAAACGTCGGTTAACTTTTTCGGATTTAACCTGTGAAGTCTCATCAATTTTTTATGAAAAAATATTATTAGAAAATTGATTTTTTACAAAAATAATAAGTATTATTTTATCATTATTACATCCAATATTAAAATACTGTAGTATTAGATTTTTCACAAGTTGTAAAGGTGATCGCGACTACAAATCGGCTTGCTCACACGGTTAGAGTTCCGTATAAGTGTGAACTGTGAACAAACAGACTGTGGGACATACCACAGCGAGAATTTATAAGTCTACAGTTTAATTAAATAGCAGCGTAATAGTTCCATTTTGTTAATGGAATAAGAATACGGCACTATAATAGGCCTACAGCAATTAAAGCGAATTAAATTCCCCCTCAATTTCATATCCCATACCTCATTACTAACTGCTCCTGCTGTCAAATCAACCACACCCTTCGTTCCACAAATGAATAATTTATAAAAATTATTTTATTTTCAATGATTAATTTAACTGTTAGGAAAATCACGCGAATTACAATAGAATCTATATTATAAATTGAATCGATTACTTTACAGTAATTACATAATTACTTTTAAATTACAGTATAATATATATTAAAAAAATTCAAAACATCCATTACGCAAATTATGTTATAATATTACTAGCAGGTAGGCACGGCGTTGCTCGGGCAAAAGTAACGATAACTAAGATTTAAATTATTACGTTACAGTCAACCTTACCCGTTTTCACAGAATGCAAGAATTGGGTCCGCTTGTTTTCAGACTAATAAGAGAATTTTTAGATGGGTGTAAAAATAAGTTCGATCTTCCGCAAAAACGAAAAAAACTGCATCTGCGTCTTGCACGTCACTGTCTTTTAACAATTCCATTGTTACGTAACAATGGAATTGAACAAAAGGAAATTCAACGATAACTATTGTTTGCATTATATAGTTGAGAAATAAATATATTATAATAATTACTGTTTATATAAAATAAATTTAGTCATTTTTAATATTTTTCCTTATTCATATAGTCATAAGAAACGAAAATATTCACTGTCTTCTCTATATAGAGAAAATTACCATTATCAATTTAAATACAGAACTATATCTAATATATAATCGAGACGGATTGATAATGATAATAATAATAATAAGCGCAGAGCCCAAACGGTTAAGAGTTGAAAGTTGAAATTTGGTACACAGTTAGGGTACGTCACGAAAACGCACACTAAGAAGGGATTTTTCGAAATTCCCCCAGAGGGAGAGAGACCGGATTAAGGCTTCTATATACATTATGGATACGAGCCCAAAAAAAATAGGAGTTGAAAGTTAGGTACACAGTTAGGGTACGTTACGAGAACGCACATTAAGAAGGGATTTTTCGAAATTCCTTCTTAATATTCCTTAAATTCTTAAATTCCTTTTTAATATTCCTAAATTCGAAATTCCTTCCTCAATCAATTTAATTCCATTGTTACGTAACAATGGAATTGTTAAGAGAAAGCGACAACGGAAGTGTTAAGCCTTAATCCCTTCCCTTTCCCCCGTGGGGAGGAATTTCGAAAAATCCATTCTTAGTGTGCGTTCTCGTAACCTTCCCCTAACTGTGTACCTAACTTTAAACTCATAACCGTTTGGGCTCTGCGCTTATTATTATTATTATTATCATCATCATTATCAACCCGTCTCGATTATATATTAGATATAGTTCTGTATTTAAATTATTGATGGTAATTTTCTGTATATAGAGAATAAAGTTAATATTTTGGTATATTATAACTCTATGAATAAGGTAAATATTGAAAATGACTATATTTATTTTACGTAAACAGTAATTACTATAATATATTTATTTCTCAACTATATAATGCAAACAATAGTTATCGTTGAATTTTCTTTTATAGTCGAGCGCTCACGACATCAATAGTCGAACTGTATTGATCGAATAACAGGTGTTTCACAGCAGCTATCACGTGGTAAATTTAAAAATTTGGAAATTTAATTTATGTTAATTAATTTACAATGATTTTGATGTGCTACAAGGAAATATGAAAATATGATGTGTAAATACTTGCTTTAGCTATATAAAATATTTTTTATGTATTATTATTATTTTTAATTACAATTTGAATGAATGTTTTAAATATAAAATGTACAAAAATTGAATTTCAAAGTGTTTTATGTAACTGTTAAGGGTTTATACTTTTCGTAAACGATTGTAAACTATTATTTCATGTAAGATTTTAAATTTAAAGCGATTCGTATTCTTTTAAATTGTAAAACCGAGATAGCTGTGTACGTAATTATATTGATTTTCTACTTATTGTTACGTTTATTGTCTGTTTATTAAAAGCTTTATTTGTAACGAATATTAGTGATGCTAAAAACGGAGTTTGAAGGACATAATTACGTTGTGACTTTTAAAAAATATAATATAGTATTTAAAGTATATAAAGTAGTTTTTTATCTCGTTTTAAATTTTAAACAATAAAACAAACTGTAAATTGTTGTGAAAAGAAATGACTGTATTTCGATTGATTATATCTGATACAAATCTCTCACGAATCTAAACAATAAATAATTTAAAATTATAATTCGTTTCCATACCTACAAAAGCAATAAACTATGTTCAGTGTATTTATAACGCATTGACATAATAACAGAAAATTATGAAGGAAATTGAGGGTTCTGCTATACAAAGATATTAATGTATTTATTTAGTATAAATATTAGTTCTTTAAGATAAGAGTTTTTCGATATATTGACTTATTCTATTCTGTCGTTTATTGAGGTTTCCGTTTGTAATCTCTATGTATTGTTTCTCCAAACTCGATTGGTTATTTTTACTGGATTTTTCAAGCTAAAAATTATAAAAGAGAATCATATTGTGATTATTTTTAAACATATAAATAAATAATTCTATTGTATGACTTTGCTTTCGATTTTACTATTGTTTGGTTAGAAAATTATGACAACAAGAATCTGTTTCAACTATTAAATGTGAAAAATCTATCTTTGTATTCATTGTGCGAAAAACACAGAATCACATTTAGGGTTTGCATTTATTATGAAGTGCGTGACAGAATATATTTTTTGTATATTGATTTATGTTTTATCCATTTATAAATATTCCATGTTGGAAGAGATATAATCTTTTCCTGTATGTCTTTAAGACAACTCTGACGTGTAAATTCTCACAATTTTGACGGAATTAGAAGTTAAGAATTATCATTGTGTATTTTTTTTCAGAATTCAATTCTAAATGCCTGTCAAATTTATCTGCATTTTAATGCTTCTAAATATACATATTAATTGCATTCTTGTTAATGGTAAGTTGATTTATAAATAATGTTTTTGTGTATTTTCTTCACACGTAAGCTGTTAAATAAATATATAAATAATTTGAATTGTCGGTTTTATGATTTCATATGTTGTAGTAACTATATATTAGTGTAATAGAATTATCGAATTGATTATTGAATAGTGTTGGCTTAAGTGTTAATAAGCATTTAAAATATATAGAATAGTATATGGTTAGTGTTTGAAATATATAGGGTATGTATCTAATTGTCATTTCAACATATAGTTTCACAGTATGTCGAAATAACAATTAGACAATTTTAACCTATTTGATAAAAATTAAAATTCAAAAAGTTTAAAATTTTGTGACTACATCTCTGAAAGAACAAAATGACGTTTATTGTGATGACCTGCAAGGGTGAGCACAATACACCTCAATGTGTGCGCCAAATTTCTTAGACAAGACACATGGTGGCAGGAACCTTACAGTCTCGTAATCCAATTTTTCACGGCCCCAAGCCACCAGAGCAGGTTGTTTCCTATTACAATAGACTTTTATCAATTATCTGACGAAGAGACAACAAGAACAAACGCATAACATTTAAAACAGCTGAACAAGATTAATGTATTATTTTCAAGGTTTTACAATTTTTTTGCTCTTGTTTTTGATCTTGCTGCTGTCATCTAGTTGCAGACAACGCATAGTATAATTAACAAATAATATACAATAATAAAAAAGCCTTTTTTAAAACGTGCCATAAAATTCATTCTGAAAATATGTGATACTAAAATTCAGATATTAATGATAGTTGCACACAGGAAATCTCACAAGTAGTCATTTCTCATTGGCAGTTTACCACACGATATGAAATAAAACAGTTCTAATGTCAAAACATTGTTTGTAGACTGGCAAATGAAAATGATTTAACTATCATTTAGTATTTTTTGTAAAAAGAAAAACACTGATTGTTTATAACAAATGACCGCATGTTTATTGCTGTGTGCATGGAACTCTTCAGAATCATGTAAGGCAAATGATCAAGATAGAATATCTTTTTAAATTTAACAGAAAACTACTAAAAACACTTAAATGCAATACTAGATTGTTTGAACGGATTTTATCTATATTTGCCCAAAGTTGTTTTTTCATGCCTTAATCATTTCGATGGCTGTACACAGGTACTACTGTTTATTACATTGTTTTTACTTTTTGTTCTTAATTACAATCATAATAGTACTACAAAATGCTCTTCAAAGAAACAATATAACTTATTTTAATTAGTAATAAGTAATTTTCAATTTAATTATATGATTCGTGTTGTGATGTCTAATAACACAATACGATCTCTGCGCCTGTCGTTGATTGGTTGAACCATTCACATTCTTTATCCTAGGAAGTATAGTGAGTTGTGCGTTATTATATCTGTAATAAATATACTTTTCTGAATCTTTGTAGAAGATATATTGCTTTTATTCATTAGGTGTGATGTTATTTCATTTAATAACTTGGAAATATTCGTTATATTCTGCATACTGCGGTACTTAAAAATATCTTCAAAGTTAATACGTTATTATAAAGTTTTACAAATCGTAGTTTTTAATTGAAACAACCTTAATATATTTTAAACATTTTAAAATGTTTTGTTATTATATTTTGTTAATAATAATGAAAATATTTTGTTAATGTTTTTCCAGATTATATGTAAGAAATTGTGGGTAACAAACTTTTATTTCCATCTGTATTACCGTTTTGTTTCTATTGTATACATTACACAATTAGGGATTTTCATTTCCCAGTCTTTTGCTTGTCCCGGGATTTAATAATCAGATTTATGAAGAAAAAATTCATACTTGCAGACTTTCTACTCGTTTGTATTCTTGCCCAATTTTCACAACTTGACGTTACATAGTTATTGAAGCTATCGGGCATGGTTAAAAATTAAGACAGAATAAGCGCAATAATTCCAGATATTACAGGTCTGACAAGTAAAGAATTTTTAGAGTTCTGCAACAAATAAGCTACGTATTGATTATTGACCATTTGTGACATGCCATAACGAGGAAAAATTTTAAATACTAATAAGTAGGTTTGAAAATAATACAGTAATTACAAATGTATTCTCACAGTTTATGAGTTAATTATACTTCCTATTTAGAAAAATTCCTCAACCTTAACACATAATAAAGAAAACATAAACTTTTAATGAATTTGCGGGATTTTTTTAGATAAGATGAATTTTTCCGGGATATTTCGCGGAAAAAACATCCGGATCCCGTTTGAGGAACCCTAATTACAATGTACTGTAGGTAAGCACAACATGACTAACTTATCCATTAGGATATGCTTAAGTAGTTAGAGGTAAGTAGTTGTAGTTAAGTAGTTAATGATATAAACGTTTTTTTTTTAAATAAAATATCAAAACAGATGGCAACATTACAGTTTTAAATTTTTTGTTTGAAAATTACAAAACTTCTTGCTTTATGCTTTACACGTAAGTTATTAAATAAAATATGCACATATATATAATAAGTTAAGCATTCAGTTAATATTATTTGTTTCAGAACAATCCACAGAAAATATAATCAATACAAAAGTGAATAAAATAAGAATCACTGCACTACCTGTAAGTCTTGGATTTAATTCACCTTAAAAACTATTTATACAAAATATATCTTATTTCTATTTTCATTATATATTTAGCTTTCTCCTAAATTAAAAGTGAAGAAAATTAATAACACTGTAGTCTTTGATGGTTTCGATTTTCAATTTCTAAGTTTAGTCATTCAAAATTTGAAAAATGTTCAGTAAGTAAATTTATTTTATTTATACATAAAAATAATTCAAAATATATAATTTTTATAAGATATTTTACATAGATATGAAATTATTGAACCTGTTGAAAAAGTATTTGGGATTAAATTAGACAACGGCTCGTGGAATGGAGTGATTGGAAGAATACAAAGAAAAGTATGAATAACAATAACAGTTCAATTGGATTTGTGAAATTAATTGTAATTGTTTACAATATTTTATTTATATTTATAAGGAAATTGATCTTGGAGTAAACTCGATATATGCGACGTACAATAGATTTCAAGTAGTTAAATTAACAGCTCCTGTTAGTGGGAGTAAAGTTATTTTTGTTGTTCCTGTACCTAAACAACTGTCAAAACTAACGACAATAATTAGACCATTTTCATTTGAAGTAAGTAAATGTATGTTATATTATTTACTTTTAAAAACTTTGTTTTTTTTAAATCTTTGCATGAAATAAACGAAAATTCGTCTGAAGGAAGATGTTCCAGTTGGTAAATTATTTCGATAATATCTGGACACGTCATTCTCTATTTACCTCTGTTTTGTTAAAAACCCTTCATATTGACCACGAGTCTGAAGAAGTGAAATAAAACATCCAATGCCAAATGTGAATGTTTTGAGATCTATTCGTTTTCACCGGTTGGCTATCTGCAAACTGAGATAGACAGATACATGAACGTACGAACGAACAGACGTATATACGTCTGTTCGTTCGTATGGGTACGTATAGGTCTAGCAATTTAAAATTTGCAAACCGATAAAGTAAATCTTGGTTTACCGTTTGCTAAGAGGCTATTATTCATCAGTTTAGTCATTCATTACTAGAAATGATTGAAAATTATTTCACTAATAAGCATTTCAATTCAATTACTAATATTAATTAAAATATGATTGACGACTAACGACTAAATATGTCATGACTAATTTAGTCAGTTAATTTTAATTATTTTAATCATTATTGAAAAGTGGCACATATCATAAGTGTCATATAACACACAACACAAGGAGTGTCCTGTATCATATGTCTAGAGGAGTACGACTTAGTAGATATTTTATTCGTTCATAATCTTTATATATTAATGAAATTCATAAGTACCGTTCTCTCAAAACTGAAAATTTTCCATTCTGTTGTAATTAAATATGTATTGAGTTTTTTATAACAATATTTCATATCAGATGGCGCCAGACAATTTTATTTAATATAGAAGGCTTTTTGTTAAAGAAAAATTCAAAACAGTTGGAAAGGCTTCACAACTTGCTGGATTTTTAATATTTTAATTTAATAATGTTATAAATATTACAGTTGAGTCGGCTGCAATTTAGAAAAATTGTAAACCTGTAAGCCCGGATTAACTATAGAGGAAGTTTCAATGCAAACTGAAAATCACGTTGTTTCAATGCAGCATGTTTCACCTGAAAGATATTAGATACATTACCAGTACAACTCCGTTGCAGACTAAAAACTATGATGTACTGTACAGGGAAAAACACTATTAATTTGAAATGGCAGATGAAAATATTAAATCGAATAAATTAAATTTATGATTAAAAATTATAGCTTACCATTGTGAGGATGTCCAATAAATAATTGCCAATTCATACTAATTTGTTTTCGTGATATATTTTTAGGTGTGGATCTGTGTTTTTGCTTCTACATTTGTTACTGCAATTGCATTCTATTGTATTGTTAGAGCAAATGGTTATTTTCTCCATAAAGCGACTTCGTGGACCTTGAAAAAAATTTGTTGGTTTCTCATTCGCAGTTTAACATCTGAAGGCAAGCAATTACATATATATTAATTTTAAAAACAACTTTTATTGTATGAAAATACATAATAAATAATAAAATATCATTAAAATTATGTAAGACTAATAAACGTTTTTATATTTTTATTCATTTATTAATTTTTTAAAAATAATTCGTAACAGGTTTTTTGAAAGTACTACTAATAAATAAAATAAATAATATCAAATATATATTGTACATTATTATAATATAATATAGTATTTCATTATTTAAAAAATTATTTTTCATTTATTTCAGTAATAATGATCTGCAATAGCGAAATTATAAATCATATAATTTTAAATATAGGATATTGTATAATATTAAAGTTTAGAACAAATATGAAATTTAATTTTTAGACATTATTATGTAACGGTTTTTATTATTTTAATAATAAAATCATGTTTGCATAATATAATAAAACATAAAAAAAGTTTTTCAGAGATTCAATAAAAAACAAAAACATTACAGATTAATATAATATCTATGTAAAATTTTAATTTTTTAAAAATGTTTTCTTCTTGCAGAAGAGAACTATGCAAACTTTACACAATTGTTTATATTGTAACCAAGAAGCTGACACATGTTTTTATATTTTATCATATACAAAATTAAAAAAAAAAAGAAAAACTTGTTTTAAGAAAATGGCGAACTACAAACTATTCAGTTTAAATAACCTTTATAGATGAAACAGCATATTACTTCCCGTGTAAAAACAAAAATTATTTGAAGTTCATCAAATTATATTTAACGGTTAGAGGCAAGTTATCTCTCACACAGTTTCTAATCACATGCAAACAATCAAAATTCAATTGAGTAATTCTCAAGCAATATTTCTCTAATGTCGATTCTATTCTTTTTCATTTACGTTTAAAACTTTTTATCGACACTTTATTCATTCAGAAAATTTCTTCAAATATCCAACTTGAATTTTTCTAATAACTACATTCTGTGTTATTCTCTGGAGTTTAAACTTATTTTTGTTAACTCATATAATTGTATAACATATATAATATAAAAAATATCATAAAACATAACAGAAGATATAAAAAGATGCATTACTACATTGTTCATATTTTCTATGTAATTTTTTATATGGAACTGTTAATGTAAATTTTTCTA
>NW_019385251.1:0-18939 GCF_000671375.1 Centruroides sculpturatus | reverse complement strand
GAAAAAATTGCGACCGTATTCGTATAAACACGCTAAAAGAGACTCCTATATAACGGTAAAACGTCATCGCCGACTCGTGTCGCGACAGGATTGGTCGAATCTAGAGCAATAGCGAATATTGCACAAACCGTTGAGTTTAAACGAGCAGCGGACTTACTAAAAACTATTTATTATTAATGGCCATAAAAATTATATTTATATTAACGATGTCTCCAAAGTTGAGCAAATTTTTCGCAGAAAAATAATTTATCAGGAAACACGCGCGCCCTCATTCGATGTGCCGCTCAGCGACGAAAACAAGCTTAAGCAATGGCGTTGTCGAACGGTGCACACTCGGTAAATAATCCTAAATTTTTTTGTTTATAGCATAGTTTATACGGATTATTCCCAAAAAATTATATGTGTTTTGAAAATGTTGAGCAAAATTAGTCTAGAATCGATTAATTTTATGAAAGAAAACTTTTCAAACAGCCATAGTCCGTAAAGTGCATACGTGCAGGGCCGTGATTGGCTCGTGTATATAAGGACTCGTAAAACATGAATTTCATGAAGAACGAAACGTATGTACCATGTTATAGGGGGGCTCGACTGTATATAGACTTTTCACTTGAAGTCTTTCGAAAATAATATCATAATACAAATGAAAATTATATTTGTAAAGTTGATTAATTGAAATGTTAATAATTATTTATGTTGCCTATCTATAAGAACATTTTTTCTATATTTCCTACAAGAAATAAATATCAGTTCTACCAATTTGGAAAATCACTTATTTGAAACTTTTTCACAAATAATAAATAATGTAACATATAATTAAAGTAATATTTCATTTTTTTAATGTAGAATCAGAAGATTAGTAGATAATGGTATATACGCATTCCACCTCATTCATGAACAGGAAAAGTGGCTAGGATGGCAGAAGTTTCAGACTAATGACGATCTACAAAACAACGTTAGGGCCCATGTCGAGTCGTTGGTGGCAACATTCAATGAAAAGAAGATGGGTAAGTTCGTCCACAGGTATGACAATTGCCTCAATTTTCACGGCTATTATGTCGAAAAACAACCATGTTTGTACTAAACTTTTGGTAATAATTTTATTTTGTTATTTACATTTGTCTTTTTTTAATGGACCACTGGATCTTCAGAAAACATCCCACGTATTTACATTAAAAATCTAGCAAGGAGTTACCTAGCTTTCCTTTCAAAATTTAATAGCGCAATTTCCAATTATATTTTATTTGAAAACCTTTATATTTTCAACAATTATAAAATAGCCAAAAGCTTAATTTTCTTGGTAGGGATGGGTTTTAAAAATTTTTTTAATGCTAGTGACATGTAAAATGGTAAAGTCTGACTCTAATACAAATATATATGACCTCTATTATCTCTCCATTTTTATCTCCTTTCGACTTTTCACTACCAAAATTTAACAGCATCAGTTTTCCAAATGAGCGAACCTCTATGTTAAATTTAATAAATTTTCGACCAAAAGTACAGGAGTTATTAAGTTTTAAAAAGAGTGAACAAAATTATGCTACACGTGCACACACAAAAAACTAACATCCATTCTGTACACTTATATCCCTCAAGAATTTTTGACTTATTGCCATATTTTCCTCTGTTATATATAATGGAGGTAGAAGTAATTATTACCTTAACTACTACAACAACAATATGAAAATATTTCCTATATCTAAGATTTTATGAGATTGTTTATTAAGCCACAAATCATATCTTATAGGCATTTTTGATATAGTTTTTACTTAACTACTTTTATTGTACGTTCTAATGATCTAATGCCTATTATTACATTACAGTACACCCCCTATAAAACAGGTTCATATAGTACGGATTCGTATATAACGGCGAAAATATTGCGACCGTATTCGTATAAACACGCTAAAAGAGACTCCTATATAACGGTAAAAGGTCATTGCCGATTCGTGTCGCGACAGGATTGGTCGAATCTAGACCAACAGCGAATATTGCACAAACCGTTGAGTTTAAACGAGCAGCGGACTTACTAAAAACTATTTATTAATAATGGCTATAAATATTATATTTATATTAATGATGTCTCCGAAGTTGAGCAAATTTTTCGCAGAAAAATAATTTATCAAAAAACAAGCGCGCCCTCATTCGATGTGCCGCTCCGCGACGGAAACAAGCTTAAGCAATGGCGTTGTCGAACGGTGCACACTTGGTAAGTAATTGTAAATTTTTTTGTTTATAGCATAGTTTATACGTATTATTTTCCAAAAATTATACGTGTTTTGAAAATGCTGAGCCAAATTAGTCTAGAATCGGTTAATTTTATGAAAGAAAACCTTTCAAACAGCCATAGTCCGTAAACTCCATTCGTGCCAGGCTGCGATTGGCTCGTGTATATAAGGACTCGTAAATCATGAATTTCATAAAGAACGAAACGTATGTACCATGTTATAGGGGGCTTGACTGTATATAGACTTTTTCACTTGAAGTCATTCGAAAATAATTTCATAATACAAATGAAAATTATATTTGTAAAGTTGATTGATTGAAATGTTAATAATTATTTTGTATATCTATGTTTCCTATCCATAAAAACATTTTTTCTATATTTCCTACAAGAAATAAATATCAGTTCTACTAATTTAAAAAATCACTTATTTGAAACTTTTTCTCAAATAATAAATAATGTAACATTTAATTAAAGTAATATTCATTTTTTTAATGTAGAATCAGAAGATTAGTAGATAATGGGATATACGAAAAATTGAAAGAGAAGGATTTGCCTGCAAAGAGAAGCAACAACAAAGAAACATTTCATTACCCTTAGTATGGAAGACATTAGCAGCGCCTTGATATTATTGTTGTTTGGATATAGTATTTCTGTTATAACTCTAGTTGTTGAAAAATTATTTAAAAGGAAATAATTTAGATTATTTTAAGAAAAAATAAGTAAATATCAATATCTGAAAAATTATACACTGTATTTCTATAAACACATTAAAGCTACAATTAGAATTGCACCAAGAACTAAGTTTATTTTTAGATAAAATAATTATCATGTTTATTATTTCACAAAATATGTAAAGTTATTAGATGATATTACAATACATTATTGTGAAGATAATTCACTCACATATGGCTGTTTTATAAAATCTAATGAAATGGTTACTTGACAAAATAAAAATAAATAGACTTAGTCACATCTTCAATATCGTTACTTGACAAAATAAAAATAAATAGACTTAGTCACATCTTCAATAGAAGCTTATAAATAATAGAAATTATTTATAAGTAAATGTTTCAATGATTTTTTATAATGTTGCTTGACATGTTGCTTATAAAAACTTTAACACGGAAATCAATTTTTTATATTGTAGAGAGCATCCTGTGTTGGAAGTTGTTATACAACTCAGTATATTAACTGTACACTATCCAAATTATTATTCTTAATTAGAAATGTTTTGTGTTATTTTACAAATGTAACAAATGAATTAATATTTGTAAGATATTCATTAAAATTATTACAAATAAATTAATAGAAACAGTAGCATTTCTATATTTTACATTATTGATTTATGGTTTATAACTTGAAAACTTTTAATTACTTAATGATAACTGAATTATATTTAATTCGAACGTAATTGCTGCAACTCTTTTGTTCATTTCTGCTTAACGTTTATTCTGATACAGAAGCATTTGTCTATTTTTATATGCAAGTTTTGGGTCTTAAGTATAGACAACACTCAGCAATTTAAAACTCTGCTATTATATGAATATACAAACATACGAACACAAATAAAATATTTGTGGTGTAGTAAACACTAGTATTGTGTTTTATTCCGAAGAACAGGACACGGTTTCAAAAAGAGAATCAACAAATGAAATAGCTTCAAATTCCGTATGCATCTACAAACATATGAACACAAATAAAATATTTGTGGCGTAGTAAACACTAGTATTGTGTTTTATTCCGAAAAACAGGACACGGTTTCATAAAGAGAATCAACAAATGAAATAGCTTCAAATTCCGTATGCATCATATTTTTAAACAATTTTAAATAATGTAATTTATTTATTACTTATCTGTATATGTATATTTATTCATGAAGAAATAAATAATTTCAAAAATTAAATTCATAACTCAAAAGTAGTAGTGGTCTGATACATTTGGGGTATATTTTATTTTAACTATAAAAGTACATGTAATGAACTAATCAACTTTGTGGTATATTTTTTAAGAAATATGATTCGATAAACTTTTTGGATAGAGTTCATGATTGGATGTTAGTTTTAACGCGATATTTAAATTAGCATGGCCAAAAAAGGATAGAATATCATTCTTATCGTCAACAACTGCTAAAAGTTTATAGTACTCCCTCGAAAACATCAACAGTCGCCCGTACAAACATGGTCAACCTAACGTTGCAGGTATNCTCTGCGCCTGTCATTGATTGGTTGAACCATTCACATTCTTTATCCTAGGAAGTATAGTGAGTTGTGCGTTATTATATCTGTAATAAATATACTTTTCTGAATCTTTGTAGAAGATATATTGCTTTTATTCATTAGGTGTGATGTTATTTCATTTAATAACTTGGAAATATTCGTTATATTCTGCATACTGCGGTACTTAAAAATATCTTCAAAGTTAATACGTTATTATAAAGTTTTACAAATCGTAGTTTTTAATTGAAACAACCTTAATATATTTTAAACATTTTAAAATGTTTTGTTATTATATTTTGTTAATAATAATGAAAATATTTTGTTAATGTTTTTCCAGATTATATGTAAGAAATTGTGGGTAACAAACTTTTATTTCCATCTGTATTACCGTTTTGTTTCTATTGTATACATTACACAATTAGGGATTTTCATTTCCCAGTCTTTTGCTTGTCCCGGGATTTAATAATCAGATTTATGAAGAAAAAATTCATACTTGCAGACTTTCTACTCGTTTGTATTCTTGCCCAATTTTCACAACTTGACGTTACATAGTTATTGAAGCTATCGGGCATGGTTAAAAATTAAGACAGAATAAGCGCAATAATTCCAGATATTACAGGTCTGACAAGTAAAGAATTTTTAGAGTTCTGCAACAAATAAGCTACGTATTGATTATTGACCATTTGTGACATGCCATAACGAGGAAAAATTTTAAATACTAATAAGTAGGTTTGAAAATAATACAGTAATTACAAATGTATTCTCACAGTTTATGAGTTAATTATACTTCCTATTTAGAAAAATTCCTCAACCTTAACACATAATAAAGAAAACATAAACTTTTAATGAATTTGCGGGATTTTTTTAGATAAGATGAATTTTTCCGGGATATTTCGCGGAAAAAACATCCGGATCCCGTTTGAGGAACCCTAATTACAATGTACTGTAGGTAAGCACAACATGACTAACTTATCCATTAGGATATGCTTAAGTAGTTAGAGGTAAGTAGTTGTAGTTAAGTAGTTAATGATATAAACGTTTTTTTTTTAAATAAAATATCAAAACAGATGGCAACATTACAGTTTTAAATTTTTTGTTTGAAAATTACAAAACTTCTTGCTTTATGCTTTACACGTAAGTTATTAAATAAAATATGCACATATATATAATAAGTTAAGCATTCAGTTAATATTATTTGTTTCAGAACAATCCACAGAAAATATAATCAATACAAAAGTGAATAAAATAAGAATCACTGCACTACCTGTAAGTCTTGGATTTAATTCACCTTAAAAACTATTTATACAAAATATATCTTATTTCTATTTTCATTATATATTTAGCTTTCTCCTAAATTAAAAGTGAAGAAAATTAATAACACTGTAGTCTTTGATGGTTTCGATTTTCAATTTCTAAGTTTAGTCATTCAAAATTTGAAAAATGTTCAGTAAGTAAATTTATTTTATTTATACATAAAAATAATTCAAAATATATAATTTTTATAAGATATTTTACATAGATATGAAATTATTGAACCTGTTGAAAAAGTATTTGGGATTAAATTAGACAACGGCTCGTGGAATGGAGTGATTCAATAACAGTTCAATTGGATTTGTGAAATTAATTGTAATTGTTTACAATATTTTATTTATATTTATAAGGAAATTGATCTTGGAGTAAACTCGATATATGCGACGTACAATAGATTTCAAGTAGTTAAATTAACAGCTCCTGTTAGTGGGAGTAAAGTTATTTTTGTTGTTCCTGTACCTAAACAACTGTCAAAACTAACGACAATAATTAGACCATTTTCATTTGAAGTAAGTAAATGTATGTTATATTATTTACTTTTAAAAACTTTGTTTTTTTTAAATCTTTGCATGAAATAAACGAAAATTCGTCTGAAGGAAGATGTTCCAGTTGGTAAATTATTTCGATAATATCTGGACACGTCATTCTCTATTTACCTCTGTTTTGTTAAAAACCCTTCATATTGACCACGAGTCTGAAGAAGTGAAATAAAACATCCAATGCCAAATGTGAATGTTTTGAGATCTATTCGTTTTCACCGGTTGGCTATCTGCAAACTGAGATAGACAGATACATGAACGTACGAACGAACAGACGTATATACGTCTGTTCGTTCGTATGGGTACGTATAGGTCTAGCAATTTAAAATTTGCAAACCGATAAAGTAAATCTTGGTTTACCGTTTGCTAAGAGGCTATTATTCATCAGTTTAGTCATTCATTACTAGAAATGATTGAAAATTATTTCACTAATAAGCATTTCAATTCAATTACTAATATTAATTAAAATATGATTGACGACTAACGACTAAATATGTCATGACTAATTTAGTCAGTTAATTTTAATTATTTTAATCATTATTGAAAAGTGGCACATATCATAAGTGTCATATAACACACAACACAAGGAGTGTCCTGTATCATATGTCTAGAGGAGTACGACTTAGTAGATATTTTATTCGTTCATAATCTTTATATATTAATGAAATTCATAAGTACCGTTCTCTCAAAACTGAAAATTTTCCATTCTGTTGTAATTAAATATGTATTGAGTTTTTTATAACAATATTTCATATCAGATGGCGCCAGACAATTTTATTTAATATAGAAGGCTTTTTGTTAAAGAAAAATTCAAAACAGTTGGAAAGGCTTCACAACTTGCTGGATTTTTAATATTTTAATTTAATAATGTTATAAATATTACAGTTGAGTCGGCTGCAATTTAGAAAAATTGTAAACCTGTAAGCCCGGATTAACTATAGAGGAAGTTTCAATGCAAACTGAAAATCACGTTGTTTCAATGCAGCATGTTTCACCTGAAAGATATTAGATACATTACCAGTACAACTCCGTTGCAGACTAAAAACTATGATGTACTGTACAGGGAAAAACACTATTAATTTGAAATGGCAGATGAAAATATTAAATCGAATAAATTAAATTTATGATTAAAAATTATAGCTTACCATTGTGAGGATGTCCAATAAATAATTGCCAATTCATACTAATTTGTTTTCGTGATATATTTTTAGGTGTGGATCTGTGTTTTTGCTTCTACATTTGTTACTGCAATTGCATTCTATTGTATTGTTAGAGCAAATGGTTATTTTCTCCATAAAGCGACTTCGTGGACCTTGAAAAAAATTTGTTGGTTTCTCATTCGCAGTTTAACATCTGAAGGCAAGCAATTACATATATATTAATTTTAAAAACAACTTTTATTGTATGAAAATACATAATAAATAATAAAATATCATTAAAATTATGTAAGACTAATAAACGTTTTTATATTTTTATTCATTTATTAATTTTTTAAAAATAATTCGTAACAGGTTTTTTGAAAGTACTACATTAAATTATGCATTGTCAAAAGCTTATTCATTCTTTTAACGTAATGAAAAAGTACAAGTTACAGTAATGTGTATGCATTCATTCGAAAGGGCTATTAACACCTGCGCCAATATTTGAGTAATTATGCTGAATTTCTTTTTATACTAACATAAATTACTAAAGTATATAAGATAATAATAAGAGATAATTGAATTATTTTAGGATTTGGTAAAAATCATTCATTTGAAAGTAAAACAGAAAAACATGAGAAGATACATTAGCTTACCTATGCCAAACATGCAATTAATGTGCGCTGATAACGACATTAGAATGTTGATAATTTTTATATCCATTTATATGCAAATTCTAGAAAATAAACATTAATAATTTTTAACTTCNATAACTTTTTCAGAGTTTCAATAAAAAACAAAAACATTACAGATTAATATAATATCTATGTAAAATTTTAATTTTTTAAAAATGTTTTCTTCTTGCAGAAAAGAACTATGCACACTTTACACAATTGTTAATATTGTAACCAAGAAGCTGACACATGTTTTTATATTTTCTCATATACAAAGTTTTAAAAAGAAAGAAAAACTTGTTTTAAGAAAATGGCGAACTTTTCCAACTGAAATTGTTTTGCACGAATTTAACAAATACAGAACACTAATATACATTCATTAAAAATGTAAAAACGGTTGTTTTAACCACAAATATAAAATTTGTGGTTTCGGTGTGTTTGATAAAAATACAAACTATTCAGTTTAAATTACCTTTACAGATGAAACAGCATATTACTTCCCGTGTAAAAACAAAAATTATTTGTAGTTCATCAGATTGTATTTAACAGTTAGAGGCAAGTTATCTCTCACACAGTTTCTAATCACATGCAAACAATCAAAATTCGATTGAGTAATTCTCAAGCAATATTTCTTTAATGTTGATTTTATTCTTTTTCATGTACGTTTTAAACTTTTTATCAACACTTCATTCATTCGGAAAATGTTTTCCAATATCCAACTTGAATTTTTTAAATAACTACAATCTGTGTTATTCTCTAGAGTTTAAACTTATTTTTTGTTAACTCATATAATTTTATAACATATATAATATAAAAATACCATAAAACATAACAAAAGATATAAAAAGATGCCTTACTGCATTGTTCATATTTTCTATGTCATTTTTTATATGGAACTCTTAATGTTAAATTTTTCTAGGAAGTGAAATAGATCATGATAAATACACTTCTTCGAGAATTATTATTGGAATTTGGCTATTGGTGACAACCGTACTTATATCAGCATACAGTGGTGTTCTCTTTTCCTACATGACTTATCCCGCTTATGAAAAAGTACCGAAAACAATTGAAGAACTCGCAAATGCAGTTAAAAATCATGTATCTACTTGTGGAACTTTGTCAAATTCGGCTTTACAGAATATCATGATGGTAAATTTCTGCAATATATTTTTACTTTTACATTTTGTATTTGCAATTTTACATACGTAAGTAAAATCAAGTCGGTAACAAATAAGAGTATTTAAGATGAATCTAACAATGTCACAATGTAGTGGGAAGATAGTAAGAAAGTTTTATTTTGAAGAAAAAATTAATATAAGCTAATTAAACATGTTTTTGATTTGATTTTTTTTTTGTTATAGGATGCTCCCAAAGGTATGGTCCGCATTTTAAGTGATTACATAAGAAATAATCCAGATAAGAGTTTTCCCACTATAAAGGAAGGAATTAAATATACACTACAACATAAACATGCATATATTACATCTGATACTATTGTAAATACAGTAGCGATTGGAGTAAAAGAAGCATTAGTAATTTCAGAGGAATCGTTTTCAACTTATACACTAGTATATCCTATGAAGAGAAACTTTAAATTTGAAAATCATTTTAATCAAAAGTAAGTTGTCGCTTTCATATCATTAAAATGTTTTAATTATTTAAATGTAAACTTTTTAAGTTTACTACTTAATTAGTTATATTCGTACACTTTTTTAATTCTTCGATATATTATTACCTTGCTTTAAGATGTTAAAAATTAATATTTTAATTATTTTTATGCATTTGTAAGATTTACAAAGTAAAGTACAAATCGTGAGTTTACATCTTTCTTTTCTGTTTTATTATTTACTTTGACAATTTATTAAAATCCACTAATATTATTTAATGCATGTCCAGAAGCAATGTGAGAAAATTGAGGAATATAAAAACATGAGGAATATTTATGAATTTTTGGAAAATGGTAACATTCTGTTCAGAAAAAAAAAACACATAACTTAAATTCCTTTAATTTATTTTAAGAATTTAAGAAAATTGCCATTTTTTAGAAATAAGTTAGCAGTAGTCAAAAATTAGACCTACATATAGTTTTACACGACTCAATAACGTTAGCAGTCACATAAATACAAGTAACCGTAGCAGATGACTCTGTCATTAATGTAACAAAAAACAAGATCATACATCAAACAATAATTTTAGTTTTTCGTAAATAATTAAAAAATTAAAAGTCTAAAAGAATTCAAAATGCTTAAACTGAAATCATTAGCATTGTAACTGTTATCATTATTCAGTCTTAATTAAAGTTTTAAAGATCGTCATTAGTTCATTAGTCTCAAATTTCTGCTCTGCTAGCCAAGTTTTCAGTGCAGAAAAGAGGTGGAAATTTTCACGTAATAAATAGTTTTAAGCTGGATGGAAGTCTGAAAAGTAGAAGTCTTCACCATTTTTAAACATCCAGCATATAGCCCCGATTTAGCTCCAAGCACATTCCACCTCATTCATGAACAGGAAAAGTGGCTAGGATGGCAGAAGTTTCAGACTAATGACGATCTACAAAACAACGTTAGGGCCCATGTCGAGTCGTTGGTGGCAACATTCAATGAAAAGAAGATGGGTAAGTTCGTCCACAGGTATGACAATTGCCTCAATTTTCACGGCTATTATGTCGAAAAACAACCATGTTTGTACTAAACTTTTGGTAATAATTTTATTTTGTTATTTACATTTGTCTTTTTTTAATGGACCACTGGATCTTCAGAAAACATCCCACGTATTTACATTAAAAATCTAGCAAGGAGTTACCTAGCTTTCCTTTCAAAATTTAATAGCGCAATTTCCAATTATATTTTATTTGAAAACCTTTATATTTTCAACAATTATAAAATAGCCAAAAGCTTAATTTTCTTGGCAGGGATGGGTTTTAAAAAATTTTTTTAATGCTAATGACATGTAAAATGGTTAAGTCTGACTCTAATACAAATATATATGACCTCCATTTTCTCTCCATGTTTATCACCTTTCGAGTTTTTAATACCAAAATTTAACAGCATCAGTTTTCCAAATAAGCGAACCTCTATGTTAAATTTAATAAATTTTCGACCAAAAGTACAGGAGTTATTAAGTTTTAAAAAGAGTGAACAAAATCATGCTACACGCGCACACACAAAAAACTAACATCCATTCTGTACACTCATATCCCTCAAGAATTTTTGACTGATTGCCATATTTTCCTCTGTTATATATAATAGAGGTAGAAGTAATAATTACCTTAACTACTACAACAACGATATGAAAATATTTCCTATATCTAAGATTTTATGAGATTGTTTATTAAGCCACAAATCATATCTTATACGCATTTTTGATATAGTTTTTACTTAACTACTTTTATTGTACGTTCTAATGAGCTAATGCCTATTATTACATTACAGTAGACCCCCTATAAAACAGGTTCATATAATACGGATTCGTATATAACGGCGGAAATATTGCGACCGTATTCGTATAAACACGCTAAAAGAGACTCCTATATAACGGTAAAACGTCATCGTCGACTCGTGTCGCGACAGGATTGGTCGAATCTAGAGCAATAGCGAATATTGCACAAACCGTTGAGTTTAAACGAGCAGCGGACTTACTAAAAACTATTTATTATTAATGGCCATAAAAATTATATTTATATTAACGATGTCTCCAAAGTTGAGCAAATTTTTCGCAGAAAAATAATTTATCAGGAAACACGCGCGCCCTCATTCGATGTGCCGCTCAGCGACGAAAACAAGCTTAAGCAATGGCGTTGTCGAACGGTGCACACTCGGTAAATAATCCTAAATTTTTTTGTTTATAGCATAGTTTATACGGATTATTCCCAAAAAATTATACGTGTTTTGAAAATGTTGAGCAAAATTAGTCTAGAATCGATTAATTTTATGAAAGAGAACTTTTCAAACAGGCATAGTCCGTAAAGTGCATACGTGCAGGGCCATGATTGGCTCGTGTATATAAGGACTCGTAAAACATGAATTTCATGAAGAACGAAACGTATGTACCATGTTATAGGGGGGCTCGACTGTATATAGACTTTTTCACTTGAAGTCTTTCGAAAATAATATCATAATACAAATGAAAATTATACTGTATTTGTAAAGTTGATTAATTGAAATGTTAATAATTATTTATGTTGCCTATCTATAAGAACATTTTTTCTATATTTCCTACAAGAAATAAATATCAGTTCTACCAATTTGGAAAATCACTTATTTGAAACTTTTTCACAAATAATAAATAATGTAACATATAATTAAAGTAATATTTCATTTTTTTAATGTAGAATCAGAAGATTAGTAGATAATGGTATATACGAAAAATTGAAAGAGAAGGATTTGCCTGCAAAGAGAAGCAACAACAAAGAAACATTTCATTCACTTAGTATGGAAGNTAGAAATGGTAAAACCAGTAATTAATAGTGCAAAAGCGCCCACGATATCATCAATAGCAAGTGGATGAAAAGTTTCAGCAGAATTAATGCGTGATTCTTCAAAATTCTGTATTAATTTCTCATAGATGCCAGCATCGATTACTCTTCTTAGTCTACAAACATGAAAAGATGCATATAAATATATGAATTATACTTAAATCAAATTATATCGGTAATAATAAAATGCTTTGAACAAATGTAATTTAAAATACACATTTATTCGCACTACGACGTATTATTTCAGTGGGAATTCTAGCTTTAAGAAACAGATAATTGTAAAATATTTCAAGTTATGATGGTAAGATCATTTAATAGATTTCATAAACGTTTATATAAAATTCATATATATAATACTAGCAGATAAGCCTGGCGTTGCTCAGGCAAAAAGTAACAATAGCAAAGATTAAGATTATTACATTACAGCCAATCTTACCTGTTTTCACAGAATGCAAGAATTAGGTCTACCTGTTTCAGACTAATTATAGAAATTTTTAGATGGATCTCAAAATATGTTCGATATCCCGCAAAAACGCAAAAAACCGCATCTGTGCCAGTAAATCTTGCGCGTAGTTTTCTCTTAACATGTTCATTTTTAACACTTCCATTATTGAAACTTCCATTCTTGACACTTCCATTGTTGAAATTACTGTTACTTAACATATTCTTAACACTTCCATTGTTGAAGAATTAATCCTGTCCCTATCGCCCGCGAAGGGGAATTTCGAAAATTTCAATCTTAGTGTGTGTTCTCGTGACCGTACCCTAACTATGTACTAAATTTCAACTTTCTATCTCTAATCGTTTGGGCGCTGAGCTTATTTTTATTATTATAAACCAGTCTCATTCCAAAACATCCCGGAACATTCTGGAATGTTGTGGAATTCTCTTGAATACTCTCGAATGTTTTGGACTATTCTAGAAATTTCTAGAGGGCGAAACTTCCAGCTCTTATATCTTTAACAGCACGTCCTTCAGGTAAAAACGGGAACATTCTTCATGGATGAGGGATAGAAGGCTACCACACCATATAACACCCTTGATTGTACCGGGACGGGTTTTTGAGTTTTAGCGGCATGCACTTTGTACATTTACCTTTATAATATATATTGATTAAAATTTTTACATTTTTTTATATTTCAATGTCATCAAAATTGAAATATANGTAGAAATGGCTATAAAGTGTGCAAAATACGTACGGAAATACGGTATTACAGCACCACCTGTATTGGACGACCACCTGTCTAAAAGACCACTTTTTGAAGGAACCATGGGTGGTCGCCATAGACAGGTTTTACTGTATTTTAAAAAAATTCAAATATTTATTCCGATTTCCGACCCCCCGACTTAATTAAATTTATATATAATAAAATCTATTAATTAAAAAAATTAAAAACCTATCGGAAGTCGTTTTTGATATCAGAAACTAGCTTTAAATAACTTTACCGAAGGAAAATCCGTGCACTACAACTTTAGAACGATGAAATTTGATATCAAACTCCCATTAAAAAACAATTAAAAAGCAATAAAGCGTGAATCGCGCGTCATTAAAGGTTGATTAAAATCGCGATATAAATTTTTCGCTCGGGTAAAAATTTTTGCAAAATTTGGAGATTTAAAAAACCTTCCAAAAATTGAAAAAAAAAATTTCAAAAGTGGCCTTAAGGACCGAGTTTTTCGTAACGCTATGTAAACTTGACGAGTTAATTAACAGCACTTTTTAATTTTGCGGATTAATTCATACTATAAATCAGCTATTACAAAACCACGCTAACTTACATTATAGGAGGTTATTTTCATAATATATAAGTATTTTCTCTGACGACATGTAAAACAAAAACAATGATACACAGTAGAGTAATTTATTATTGTCATCTCTATACAAAAGTTTTACTGATTTTTTGTAGGTACTATTGTATATTTTGTAGGTTCTAATTTTCTATTACAGGAAATGTGATCACAGTTTTCGTAATAATACAATACTGTACATAACAAAGTACAGTACTCTTTACTAACTTGCCGACTATAAAAATATAAAAAGCAGTATCGCACAGAGCTGGGATAAATACTCGTTATAATACCTCGTGAATTATTTGTTAATGTGAATAAATTCTAAATGACAGTACAACTTTTCGAAAAAGTTTGTTTCAGTAATGAGAAGTCCGAAAAGGTGGAGAAAAGTGACCGAAAATTTACTTTAAATTTAATATAAATTTCAGTTTTATTTTATATCAAGTGACCACGAAAATTTTAAAAATTCTAAAAGTATAAATAAGTCAATCATAATGAATTATAACTAATATGAAAATTTAAAACATACTCTGTTGCTGTGACTAAAGTTCCCAATGACATAAATTTATAAATATTATTTTCACAAAGCGACAGGTATTTAGAAATTATAAAAACTTTTGCTGAGTAGAATGTTTCAGTGAAATTTTCATATGCATGTCTGCAGATATATAAAGTGATTATTGCATTAAAAGATATCCGAATAATACAAGCGGAGAGAGAAAAGTATTTAGTCGAAGGCCCGAAACTATCTATATGTATTTTTGTTAGCTTCTTGATTGTTTTCAAATAAAATGGTTTCGCAATCGTGAAACATTGAACACGTTTCATAATTTATCCAAAAGTTTTTAACAAGAATTAAGATTGAAAAAATAGTATTAGTTTTATTCCTCAAAAGTTATGTATTGTGAAATGCAATTAGCACAATACAGTATTTTATAAATTTCAAATGAAAGTGATACAAATGGGGTCTGTGTACAGTAAAAACCTCGTGAAATAAAGGAAAAATTTTATTTAAAAAAAACCATATGCGAACTCTTCTAAATGAAGATCAAATTATTTTATAAGTGGCCCAGAAAGTAGTAAGTCAACCAAATGAAATAGCCTAGAGTAGTACACTTATCTGAATCTGCTATTGGTAGCCCAAATTTGGAATCTCTTAACCCAAATGTATGTAATGAATTAAGATAAAAAGGGCAGTCAATAGATAAACTGACAAACAAATATGTATTACTGTAAAAGTAAAATCATACTAATAAGATTAGCATTTTTCTTGGTCTATTGTTCTCCAATAGCATGGAGGTCCTGTGATCTAAACGAACGAGATAAGGACAGACAAGGACAGACTTTTGAACGAATCCAATTTCGTAACATATAAATCTCAGTTGAAACAAACGTACAGTTACCAGCTAACGGGATTTCGAACTATCAGAGTTCGAATTAACGAAGATTTTCTGTATAATTTTAACATTAAATAACTCTAAAATTATTGATNATAGTTCTGACGAACTAACTTATTATGGTTAATCCACACAGAGTTTAGCGCGTAAAACATTTTTATACAAAAAATATTTTTCAATCAGGAGTTAGATTTATTGTAATCTGACAATGAATCGATCTACCTCGTAGTTTAGTCAAAGGATACGATATAAGTTTTTAAGGCAATAAAACGTTAAAAATGAAAACTGTATTTTTATATCCCCACAAAAATATGAAAAAATAGATAATTTTTGTGATAAAATTTTACATCGATTTTTAAATTAATAAAAATTTAATCAATTTTAGAATTAGATTCTCACAATATTGCAGGTCTTATTCTTTCATTTTTTTAAAATAAAATTATACTAAAAATAGCGTGAAAGCTGAAAGAATGTTTTTTTTTTTTTATTTTTAATTTTAACTTTTTATGGTATTTATTTTGAATACAAAACGTTTTGATAATATCACCTTTATATTTTTCATTTTTTACTTATATATATGGAAAATACTTAGCATGTATTTTTCTTGTAAAATTTCTCTAATTTTTTGCTAAAATTAAATTTCCAAACGCTGTAAAAATGTATTGTTATATATAGAATATATATATTCAATGTTTCAACGAAATCGTGAATGAATAGTTGGTGAATGTTGAATTACAAGATTTCGTCTAGACAATAGAAAGGTTGCGGCCGTCGTTTTCAACGCGAAAACGTGTATGTCTGACGTTCAGCGCCGCCGTCTTATAGGCTTAGAAGTTTCACAATGGCGTTTGGAACGTCAGTGGAATCATGCTCGACGTTCTAAACGCCATTGTCAAACCTCTAAGCCTATAAGAAGGCGGCGCTGAACGTCCGACGTACTCGTTTTCGCGTTGGAAACGTCGGCCGCAACCTCTCTAATAAGGCCGAAATGGATACGCTTACCTGTTTTAATACTTAAAAGGTACTCTCAATCCATTTTGTTACACGTGGAGCATCCGTTATTAGATTTCGTTTACAAATGTAAATTTGCTATNATTTATTGGCATATATACAATATATATGTTCAATGTTTCAACGAGATCGTGAATGAATAGTTAGTGAATGTTGAATTACAAGATTTCGTCTAGACAATAAAGAGGTTGCGGCCGACGTTTTCAACGCGAAAACGTGTATGTCGGACGTTCAGCGCCGCCGTTTTATAGGCTTAAAAGTTTCACAATGGCGTTTGGAACGTCAGTGGAATTATGCTCGACGTTCTAAACGCCATTGTCAAACCTCTAAGCCTATAAGAAGGCGGCGCTGAAGTCCGACGTAAACGTTTTCGCATTGGAAACGTCGGCCGCAACCTCTCTAATAAGGCCGAAATGGATACGCTTACCTGTTTTAATACTTAAAAGATACTCTCAATCTATTTTGTTTCACGTGGAGCCATCCGTTATTAGATTTCGTTTACAAATGTAAATTTGCTATCAGTCTTTTTGCTGCAATTGTTTGCAAACTCTAAATAGTTGTATTGTCACAGCGAGTATACATGTATGCAAATTTCGACTAGATAGGAAATAAGTTTGTTTGTTTAGTTACGGCAACGCAACACTTGAATGATCTTCCTAGATGGGATGCCTTCCGGGAGATCTTTTTAAGGGAAACTGGCCCCTATTTAGGCATTACAGACGTGGAGAAAACCCGGAAAACTTCACGTGGCCAGCCCGTCCGCGCGAAAGCACGAACCCACGACCGAAATCCCAGTGTTCAGGAAACGAAGACCGCTTGGCCACTGGTGGGCCTAGGTAGGAAATAAGAAGGGAGTTAAACATTTAGTTACAATTTTTTTTCAAAGCACACAAACAAACAAACAAACGACAAAAACCGAGTATAGTAAGTTAATAAAACTCGTGTAAATTTCATGTAATTATTTGAATAATGAATGCGAATAAATAGAATTCTGCGAAAAACACGCACGGTGCCCATGTGTCTGTAACATAGACTGTTCATCTTCTGTTTCTTCTTTCACAGGTAAGGTTCACTTATTAAAGACGAATAAATNATAATTTCTTATATTTTTGCTTATAGCCTATTACTATTTAATAAAAATACTAAACGTGCTTTCCTAGGAATTCGCAATATTTGAATATACAAGCATCCTTTATCTTGAGGAACTGTAAAAACCAAATTTTTTAATCAACTTAAATATTTACATTATATTTCTAGGTAAAATGTATTTCATCGCTTTATTACACAAAACCGTGTTATGTAAATAATGATTATTTTCGTTATGTTATCATAATTATATTACTATTATTCGTCTAAAATAAAAAATAATGTGATAATATTACTAAAATCAAACTTTAAAATTTGTTATTGAAAACAATAAAAATGCGAAAAGAATGTCTTTACAATAAAACAAAAGTATACATTTTTTACAATTAATTGTAAGTTTTTACGTGTATTTCAATATACCTCAAAGTGTCATTGTTAATAGAGAAAAATGACGAAATCAACCGAACCGAACCGAACCGAACCAAACAGGACTGACTGACTGACTGACGACCGTCTCAGCGACAGACCTAGTAAAAGACCGAGTTACAGACTGAGTAAAGGAAAAAGAAGTTGAAAAGTGAAAAGAACAGAGAGAGAAAAGTCAGGAAAGAAAAGAACACAACTCTTTTCCATGTATGTTGTAAGGCACGCAGTTTGGATAGCCCGCGGCTAAGTAACTCTTCATAGCGTATTACAAGATTTTTTATTCTATATTTAGTGCATCATTGTATTCGAAACAGCAAAGTGAATCACTTAAAGAGTAGGCTTTAAAAGTTTTTAAAGACAATGAAATTTGAAAAAATAAAAACAAAAAAAATATTATAAACGAATAGTGGAAAATTAACTAAGTAAAAATGAGCATGTACTGTACATCTAGATAAGTAAAATAAATAAATACATTAGTAGATGAAAAAACCTGCTTTCATCCCTTCCATCGTGATTCCCTTGCACCTATGAACTGCTTAAATAATGTTATCTGCTTATTAAGATAATAAACAAAACACATTATAATCATAAACCTGTTTTAATTTAATTTTACAACATATTTATCAATCATTTGAGTAATATTGATAATTTTTT
>NW_019385250.1:370309-380118 GCF_000671375.1 Centruroides sculpturatus | reverse complement strand
GCTCTCGTCGGATTCCACTAAGCTGGAAAATTACTGAACAACGTGAGCAGCGATATTACATCAAATTTTGCCAAAAACCTTGGCGATACCCAAGTGTAAACCATTCGCAAGATTCAGCAGGCTTTCGGGGACGATCCTCGAGGCCAAAAAAAGCGCGGCAGGTCCGCAGCAATATCAAAGATCATGTTGACAGTTTTTTCAACTCTCGTGGGGTGGTGTGTCGTGAGTACACACCACAAGGCCAAACCATTGCAAAGGAGTACTACGAGGAGGTCCTTCGTCGTCTTTCCGATACAGTGCGACGCAACAACCGGATCTGTGGTCAATCAAAACTTGGCAGCTCCATCAGATAATGCATCCGCCCATTCTGCGCATCTGATTCGGGCTTTCGTCGCCAAACACAATACTCCTGTGGTTCGTAACGCTTCGTACTCTCAACACATGGCTCCGTGTGACCTTTGGCTATTTCCCAAGCTGAAAATGCCGCTAAAAGGAACCCGAATTTAGTCAAGAGACGACATTGTGCGGAATCCGACGGACCGGCTGATGGAAATTCCAAAAGATGCGTTCCAGCAGTGTTTCCAGCAATGGCAGGAACACTGGGAGAAGTGTATACATTACCAAGGAGACTACTTTGAAGAAAATTAAGGTTTTGTACCTCAAAGTCAATAAATTTATTTTTGCCGACCAAAGGTCCGATACTTTTTAAACAGACCTTGTATATAAGGTTAGTTTTTAAAATTTTGGGTTTGATCATACTGTCGTGATCGGGATATATATGCTTTGGATTTACCAAACTTTTATTTGTGCCATAATTTTCTACAATATTGTGAACTGCAGGAGGTTGGAGCGGTGAGCTCCACCCCACTTACTGGCTTCTTTATCAGGGATGGCTTCGGTTAAATGAGTGGGAGGGGTATGACGAGGTATCGGTCATACTCAAAGATGACACATTATTAAAATTAGGAATAAATCATTTAATTATTAACAAATGATATGTATACATTCAAATACCTTCAACATCAATCAAGAGAAAAATAGCGAGAATAATAACACTAAGAAATCCACATTGCGACAATAATAGACAGCCGCTGTCCATCTTTCCATGAACTTCCTACGATCTAATCTAAACTGAGAGAGAGGGAAGTAAAAATTTTCTGTCTTTATGTCGGTTGCAGTGGCGATCAGAAACTGCAAAGAACCCGAGTGGAGATTAGTAGGCTTGAAGAGTTCAGAGGTCACAGAGTTCCTTCCTGGCGATCACCCCGAGGTGTGGGTGTGATCCCTTTTTATACACGTCCCGGAGGGGAAGTATTGGGGGAAGAAAATCTAATGCAATTACCAGCTTGACTTGTGTCCAGTGGTGTTTATGTTACTTGTCAAAAACGAATGTCTCTTTAGATTTATTACCCCTTCTTTCCGTAATTTGACATCTTCTCACTGTAAATTTGTCAAACGCCCTGATTTAATGATGGGAGGTGACTAAGGTCAGAATATGTCTCACCACCTTAGTAATATTCATTGCCTTATTTGGTCATTTAGATTGACTTTCTCATCGGTTTAATTGGACTTAGAGGGGAGCACAGGAGTTTGTTTTATCCTCGTCAGTGATTTTTTGGTTACTCTCTAGACAGTAACAGGTAGGTGGTTGTCAACGTTAATTGGCTACTTAGTTGCACCTTGTATTTATGTTAAAATTGAACGATCCCCTGGTGTGAGGGGAGAACTTCCGAAGACATTTAAAGTCACATTGCTGGTCAAAAGGCTAACCTCAACAAAACTTTAGGAATAAGGGAAATAGTGATGGAAAAATAATTTTATAAGGATTTAAGCTGTTTAAAATTACCAAAAGAATTCATATTCTCACAATATCATATTGTACCATGACATTGGAATCCCTAATAAGAATCTGTATTAAAACACAAAATAAATTACTTGCAAAAACATATCATCTTATTGTTATCATATCTTGTCTACCTTTGTGGTTAATTGTAATTTCGCATGAACATCACAATGTCAATTGTTGGGGATGCACTATAACTTTACTGAGTTTGATCAAAATCAGTGACTCCAATGTCATGCCATCCCCTCATTAGTCATAAGGCAGGGTGACCGGTAGAAGTAATGCCATATTTTTAAACAACATGCATTACTTCCATTGGTCACCACATGACCAAGTCTCAGGAGACTTCTATGCAATGACCAGGATGCTGGTTCCATACTAGAGAAGTCAGGTGTATACTCTATCCCATTAGAAAAAAACAATATCTGGCATTCGCACCCACTACATAGGAGCGACAACTAGAATGTTGTCTTGCCACACCTTTGAACAGCAACATTCCATCAAGGTAGGCATGTGTGACACTGAGCTATCAAGGATGGCGTTACAATGCCAACACACCCTGCTGTGGGACCATGTGGCGATGCTCAGGTATTGTGATCAGAAGAGCCTGGTGTATGTTTGAGAGGTCCTCCTTACCATATTATTAAATCCATGTAACTCCCCCACATTTGAGTTACCTGCAATAATGGGTCAGTTTATATGAAAAACTAAAACATTGTCTCTAGCTCTGCTTACAATGCCTAATCCACACATTATGGCACATGCATGTAGCCACCATGCACACTTTAATTTAAATTCTTTACGTTTATTTATTCTAATTATAGTTTTGTTCTAAAGGACTAAGGCCATTCATTTTTAATTTGGAAAGCTTGTTCAAAATATTTATTCAAGTTTGTATCTGCCTTATAATATGTCGAAAGCATTAGCGAATAAAGCGGTATTTATATGTATTTAATGCCTTTTGTGATAGTTTCTTTTCTTGTTTAAGCAGACAACCATATTTTGTAGTTTTATAACAGTTCTAAATAATTTATTGCATCTACCATCTACCAAGCTTCCATATAAAAATTCACAAAACTTAACACCATGTTAATAAATAAACAAATAAAACAGCAAAGCCATTTTTAGGACAAGACTGTCTTGGAGACTCACTACAAGTGGGATCATTTAGTAGTGAGTCTCTAAATCATGGCAGGTCTCATTCTCAGTTTCCAATTTTCTTTGATATTGCTGGTTTTGAGTGTGATCATTCAAACTTTGCTGGGCTCGGCTGTAGCCATGACCATGAGGTCATCCACAATGTATTTTCGGTGAAATTAAACTATACAATGTCAAAATTTCTCTCTATTATATATTGCTCCAAGTTGAATTTTTATTGATGCCTAACAAAAATTTCCTGATTTTGAACAAATAATCGTGGCTATTGTATTGTCTGAAATTATTTTTTTATTTTGTACAACCAAAATAAATATATTAATACATGTAAAAAATAAAAAATTATATTTCAGAAATTAGTTTTAACATAAAATTATAACGACTAGCGCCATCTAGTTTTACAAATGTTCTGATGCTGAAATGAGACATCTCAGGTCAACTGTTCAAGGTCAGCAGGTCACTACCAGAGATGTGTCAGGAATAACAAGGGACAGGTACCAGTAAATGGGTTTTTTTCAAAGATTCCTTTGTCAAAATTCAATTTTGCAATGTTTGCATTTACAACTTTCCAATGAACAAAGCATGCACAAATCTCACACTAGCACCTGTGTGTAGAAAGAGTGTCGCCATTTAGTATTTTATTTTGACTCGGTTCTCAGTCCCGAATACCTACAAGTCTGATTTTTTTTATGTGCACATGATTTGGGCACCAAATATTCTGTGCCAAATTGCAACTCCTGACATGTACTCCTTTATACCTGTAAGGTGTCCCACAATTTTATAAACAAGACATAGTTTCATCAATAAACTAAACAATTACTTTATATTTAATATCATCAAAATAAAAACATTTCATGAGAATACCTAAAAAACTGAAAATTTGAAATTAATATAATTATTACTATTTTTCTAGGTGAAGAATTCTGAATTATATTTAAGCTATATTAAAACTATATATTTTGTAAATTAAAAGATACAACTTACCTGTTGAATTTTCTTCTTTGACTTCAACAAAATCCTTATTGCATGATGTATCTGCAAGATCTAAAACATCAAAACGATATTTTAATATTCTCCATTCCCACACGTAAACATTCCATTCACAAGTTTGACTATTACTATAATTTTGTGGAAAATTTGGTGATGTTATAGAAATATTACGTCCATAAAGTAATCCTCCACATTCAGCTGTAAGAATAAGTTTTAGTATGTTAGATAAAAATTTACAATAACTAAAGATTTTATACTTTCTAAATATGATGTTTTGCATTTATGTAAGTAATTCATTCTACAAAGTTACTTATATCAAACAGATGTATAATAATTTTTACATTTGTTTTTAACAATAATTAGGATTAACCTATTATTATTTTGCTTATTAATAAAAAGTTTTGTATTTTTATGATGTCATAAAATCAACAACATACTCAAAAATTTCAAAGATATCAAGTGTGTAATATGTGGGTGAGTCAAAAAGTAACCTTTATATGATCATGGAAAATTTTAAATCTTATTGGAAAGCTATAAATTTGAGATGTCTTTTCAAGCATGCAGATTTTGCATGTGCAGGTACACCACCTTAATGGTGTTGCCCTTATAGATATGCTCCAAAGAGGAGCAGCATGCAGTTGTCTGATTTTTAATCAATGAAAATGAAAATCCAGCTGATATTTACCAGAGGATGAAACAGTAGCATGGAGATACTAGTTTAGCAGTGTCCTGCCTGTGTTAAGGTATTGGTTTTTAGGGTTAGTGAAGTGGCTAGGCTTAGTTAAGTTACTATAACACTTTAATTCATAAATTTAATAATGTTCATATGCTGAGTGCTCAAGAAGACTCACCTGGAAGGTGAGAAAAGTGGTTTGGATGTGCATATGTCCACAGAGCTATTGGGACAGAAAAGAAACAGGTGAAAGTGTAAAGAAACAAGGAGAGAGACAAACATGAAAAAAATGCTAGACATTTTGTACTCTAAGTAAAAATTGGAGGTTTCTTCAAATTTGAAGAAAAGAAGTTGAAATAAAATATTGAGGAAATGTGCTTAATTTAACTTAGTAACCACAGTAACTAGTTCATCCTTATTTATTTATATATGTATATTTATATTTTAATATAAACTTCTTACCAGTGTGAATTTCTGCACTAAAACCAGAATGTGGATGTTCACCAGATGTAACATAACGAACAAAAATTATGTTACCAGTAGCATATACTGTTTCTGGTAAATAATTTCCACAATAAATTCCTAGAACAGGAGAATGCATTGTTCCTCCATCTCTAATCATAAGAAATTCTGTTCTATTTTCAAAATGACATCTGAAAATATTAAATTAAACTTGAATTATCATTAATTTAGAAAAGCATACCAAAAAGTTTTAGTAAAGACATTTAAGTATGAAAAACTGATAATAAAACAGCATGTATACATATTTTATAATATAAGACCATCTTTTAAATTTATTTATTTATTATCCAATACAAATGCCATTTAAAATACTCCTCCTTTTATACTCCAAAAACAGTTTGATTTCTAGAGTAACCTTGTTTTGTTTCATTACAGGCTAATAGAAACAAAATTCTTATACTTTAAGAGTTTGTTTTGAATGCTTGTATTCCTATGATAAGTGTAGAATTTGTGACTAGAATTGTTGGTTTTATTTGATTTGATTAAAGCAATGTGACACGTGGGCAATCTGCCAATGGAAGAATGCCTCCCAGGTGGTCTTTTATGGGAAACTGGCCTCTATTTAGGCATTACTGATGTGTATAAAACCTGAAAAACACCACATGGCCAGCCCATTGATGAGGCACAAACCCATGACCAACTACCAGTGTTCAGTGGTTTTATCCACTCAGCCACTGGTGGGCATGAGTAGAATCAATCATATAGTTCATAAAACTATGCAAAGAGGCTATAGAGGTACTTGCATTGATATTGGTTTTGCCACCATAAACTAGTTTTTAAACTGGTGCCCCATTGCCAAAGACCATGCCTGATAACCAGACAATTCCAGCTGCATGTTTTTTTTTCAATATAGACACACACAGTGCATAATAAAAAAGAAGTGGTATAAACAGGTATATTTACTATGTGAAATTCCAAGACTATGCAAAATGGGTAATTTTCAGTTTCCAGGCCAATAAAAAATAACTAGATTGTGGAGTTAAAGATTTTATCAACATTTGACAGTACTGACTATGGATAGCTGTACTGTCACACTGAAGAGTTCTCTGTAGGAAATGGCATTACAGCTAAAATATGTTGCTTAGGAATCAAACAGGTGTCTTTTGTGTAGGCAAGTAAAATAATCTACAAGACCCATCCATGTGTATAAAAAAATTTACAAATGCATTTCTTTCTTTGAATGAAATTTCCACGATGTTACCAATCAATCCATAGATTCCATCATACAAGCACATTTGTACTGACCAAAGCTTAAGTCTAAAAGTTTGACCCTCAGCTATGTTTTAACATCAATAAAAATTCTTACAGTAAATTCAAAAGTATCATTTGAAATTTGACTCATGAATGGTACTATTACTCAGGCTTAAAGCAGTGGTTATGTGCTTGCAATTTTTTAACTAGTTAAAAAATAAGTCAAATTTCAACATCAGATATCAGATATTTGATGTTTACTGTTATTTGGGTGAAGAAATTACAGTAAATTGGATCTTTTTGTATAATAATTACAATAAGAATGAAATTGCAAAGATAAACATAATAAATTTAATAAAACAAAGTATTTTTGTCCAAATAGATAAATTCTTCACTCACATAAGACAAAATTGAAAAATTTTAAATAAATAAAATTTAAATTCAAAATATTTTAAATTGCATTGTATAGATAATGCAATTTATAATGCTTAATAAATTGATATAGTAGAGTCCCGAAAACTCAGCACTCAATAACCCAGCAGTCCGGATAACTCAGCCACACCCTAGCAGGGCAAAAAATCCCCTAGTTAATTTTCATTATAGACAGCTTTAGGCCTCAAAGTATTTTTCTGAGGTCTGTCTTATCAGATAAATCACTGTACACTATGTATTCATTAATTTTCATTTTCATGTAGTAAAGGCTCTATGCCTTCAAAAAGTATGTACTGTACTTTCCTTTGTTTAAGGGTATTTGGGCAGTTTATTCTCTGTTATACTCTCAAGCAAAGAATACATACAAGTACTGTACAGTACAGTATTTTCTGAGGAAATACTCGTACTTATTCTTTTTTAACCCCATTCCCGATAACCCGGCATTTTCACAAACTCGGCCACCCATCGATCCACATTAGGCCAAGTTTTTGGGACTCTACTGTAATAGCTGATTTATAGCCAATCGTTTAAGGTGATTGTTTGGTTGATAGATAACATGGTGTCAGATAAATTCAAAGTTGGGAAATTTTCATAAATTAGTTAAAAACTCCTCTTAATTGTTGGAGTAAAACAGAAGGACATGTTTTTGCTAAAAAAAATAATAATAGTAAAATTTATCCATTTAAAAAATTTTGCTTTACAAATAAATATACAAAAACAGTTCAACTTCTGTCTAGAATTTCAGTAATGGTGATAGAACTGTATGTGTCACACAGTCCTAATTTATGTGTCTTTCTTAACACATTTGACACATTTTGTAATGTTCTCTTTAAAACTATAGAATATTTCAATTTTTTTTTACATATAATAATTTAAGTATTTAGAATGTACTGTACAGTACAGTACATTCTATTTTTGTTTTTTGATGAGAGATCACTTGAAAAAAAAACTTAAATATGTCTGAAAATATGTCAAAGACTGCTGGATTAAAATTAGGCTATTTTTTTACTATTATTTTTAATTAATTTCTAAATAATTTGTTACTAGAGATCTGCCATGCAGTCCAAAATATCCTGTACACAATATCGTTAAGCCAACTGATGATTCTATAACTCCCCTATGGCATCAACTGACTGCAATGGGTATACCAAATGTCACACAGGTCAAAAACTTGGGAGGGTTGTGTACAGGACAAAATCACAATTGTATAAGGCATAAATCCATCTTTGTGTGATTAGAAGAAGGATAAGATGTAAATGAATGTCTTGCTGGTTATTACATTTCATGTCAACATCTATTATCAGAGTTGATGCACTCAGTTTTCTTATGCTCTACATAATTTGCATTGTTTGGCATTATTCATTTTGGGCTTTTCTGATTCCTTTTAAATTTTTCTTTCCAACAATATATGTTTCTTACAAAAAATTTTACACACCTGAACCATTTACGGTACGATCACGCAAAAAATCGGTAAACAAACATTTTTGAACCCCTTCTGGGCTCTGCTTCAGGTTCCAATCAGTTTCTATAAAGATGTTTGATATCCGTTATACGTAGAAATCCGTTCGATCATGTCGTTTAAAGCTTGAAATTTGAGTTGTAGGTTCGAATGGATTCACACAATCCAAGTCGCCCATGCACGACCAGATCGCCCGTCGGACTTTGATGGGTGAAATTAGAGCATGTTGTGAATTAATCCGGATATAGTAGCAAACTTCTCCCAGGCCATTCTCCTCCACGATTCGCCTCCTATTGAACACCTCAAATGGCTAGAGGNAATGACTGAACAACGTGAGCAGCGATATTACATCAAATTTTGCCAAAAACCTTGGCGATACCCGAGTGTAAACCATTCGCAAGATTCAGCAGGCTTTCGGGGACGATCCTCAAGGCCAAAAAAAGCGCGGCAGGTCCGCAGCAATATCAAAGATCATGTTGACAGTTTTTTCGACTCTCGTGGGGTGGTGTGTCATGAGTACGCACCACAAGGCCAAACCATCGCAAAGGAGTACTATCAGGAGGTCCTTCGTCATCTTTCTGATGCTGTGCGATGCAAACGACCGGATCTGTGGTCGATCAAAACTTGCCAGCTCCATCTTGATAACGCATCCGCCCATTCTGCGCATCTGATTCGAGCTTTCGTTGCCAAACATAACATTCCTGTTGTTCGTCACGCTCCGTACTTTCCCCACATGGCTCCGTGTGACCTTTGGCTATTTCCCAAGCTGAAAATGCCGCTAAAAAGAACCCGAATTTAGTCGAGAGAAGACATCGTGCAAAATCCGACGGAGCGGATGATGGCCATTCCAAAAGATGCGTTCCAGCAGTGTTTCCAGCAATGGCAGGAACGCTCAATACTCAATATTCTTTATTTAGCACCAATTGGTGCATTCTCAGCACCGTATGATACATAGCTGAGAGTTTTCCTGTACAGTTACATATTATAGTACATATTATATTACTTATATGATACATATAGTATTGCATATATATTATGATGTTACATGATGTTACATATATATTCGCATAACATTATATTTATACATATGTACAAATTTACTAAACAGAAATAAGCAGATATATTTATACATTTATACATATTTAAAATAAACAAAATAAAAGTACTTAACTTAATTAAAAACTAACTTAACCTAAATATTACAATCAGTCAGTTGTTTAGCCTGTTATTGAGTCCAGTATAACACTATTGACAACCATCGAAGTTCCTGTTTTCAAGAGATCCTGTTGTACAAAATAATTTAACGAATAGTCAGCCTTGTGCACTTTAGCAGTTCTTGCACTCAGCTGCAGATGAGATGTTACGACACATTATCTTCTAGGAATTTCTAATATTCTGCATCGTATTGACAAACATCCTTTGTCGTTTGAACAGAAATCACTTGCTTCAGCTGTCATTGTCACTTCTAGTTGCTGCCAAGTATCTCCGCTGGTATCCAATAGTATTACAGAAAACGTTTTTGCATATTGTTACTGTGATTTAAA
>NW_019385250.1:367743-370088 GCF_000671375.1 Centruroides sculpturatus | reverse complement strand
TTACATACATTTTGCAAAAGGTAAAGCATGGATCTGAAGATAATGCAGAAAAATGCTCAGAGGATAAGGATAACTTGCCAAAAAGAAAACGCTCTCGGTTAATTAATAGTGTTTTTAGTGATGACGAAGAAAACATTGTTTAATTTATATTAATATGTATCACTTAAAAAAATTTTAATGAAGATATTTATCTTAATTATGAAAATATACTAGCATGTTTTTTAATTTTTGGAACCTAACCCTCCTTTTCGTATTAGTTCTTTGTTTCGTATAACACGGATTCGCATAAAACGACAATTTTTTGGAACGTAACTACCGTGTTATACGGGGGTTACCTGTACATTACCAAGGAGACTACTTTGAAGGGGATTAGGGTTTTGTACTTCAAAGTCAATAAATTTATTTTTACCGACCAAAGGTCCGATACTTTTTGAACAGACCTTGTATTTCACTTTTCAGCCAAAACTACACATCGCACATAAATGGGGTTTGTATATGGTAGTAGTCCCAAGTCTCCATTCATGCACTATGGTGGTTGCGTCTCGATAGCTATAAGGGTGCGGGAGATATGAGCTTGAAAGTGGTTGAAAGTGGAAGATTTTCTATTTCAATTTAAAATATTTTTGAATTCGAATTCGTTCGATTATAGAACGATTGTAAACATTCCAGAAAATTGATCAAATTGAAAATAGTTCGTTTGACTGGATGTAAAAATTCTCTAATTAGTCTGGAAATGGGGGACCTAATTCTTGCATTCTGTGAAAACGGGTAAGATTGGCTATAGGCCCTAATGTAATCATCTTAATCTTCACTATCGTTACTTTTTGCCCACAAATAAAAACCCAGCAAAGCGGATCCTTGCAGCTAGATTCTAGATTACTTAGAAAAACAGTCTTTTATATATGTATAAAAAAACTATATTACATACAAATGTACGACCAAATAAAAACTCAGCAAAGCGGGTCCTTGCAGCTAGTTATTTATATTTTTATTTCATGATACTTTGTTTTCTATATCTATTTTTGTATTTGAGTCAGTTAATATTTATAATTTTTGAAACTGCATCTGATTACATATAAAACAATGCATCACTGCACATATGGAATGTTTCATTTGTAAAAAATCTTTTGTAACTGGTTCAATGTAAAAAAAAAAAAAACATCTTTCAACTAATGAAAGCCCTAAAAATGGATGAAAATATTTGTGCTTCCATCAAATTTTAATGTGTTGGATTAGGTATGAGTGGTGTACAATGTTTTTAATTATCTGTTCCAGCTTTTGAGAGTGTTTACATATTGTGTTCATCACATATATTAATAGTGTTATAAAATTCTCAAGCTTGTTTTTTTAATATTCCCTATTTTCTTTCCATATCACACAACAATATTTTTCCCTATTTTTATATGTAATAAAAATGAAAAAATTATGATTGTGTTATGGAAGTTATTAATAATCTTGTCCTCTTAGACAAGATTATTGACATCTACACATATTCTTGTGTTATAATATTCTTATTTCTAAATTTCTGTAAGTTTTTGGCCTATGTAATAGCCCTTTTATTCTTTAATACTTTCTAATCTTATTGCATAAATTATAGAAGGTAATTCAAATTAGTTGGTCCTTCATCATTTCTAATTATATCAGATATAATGTTTATTTTTAAAAACTGTCTTTTCTCTTAACTTCCCACTTATTTTAAGTATCTTATCAATCTCCATAATAACTGTTTTTCTGAATTAATGATGCACCTTTAATAGAATATGATGTTTAAACAACACCAGCATTTTTGACCTGGTTAATGGGGCCATCTTCAAATAAAGATAATGTAATACAGTCGACCCCCTATAACGTGCATTCCTATAACGGAAATTCCTATAACGTAGCGAAAAACTTGTAGCAACATTCGTTTAAAGGAGCTCCTAAAACGTCGTCGCCAACTCATTTCGCGACAAGATTGATAGAATCTGGACCAATAGTGGATGATCAGCTGAACTACTTTCCTCTGCCCTGCGCCACGCTACGGAGCGGCTAAATTGAGTTTGCTATCGTCTGTACAGTATTATATATAAATTAGGTACTGTACATATAATTATATATTAACTTATTGTAACTTTATTATAATTAAATATATGATTTCCGCCGTCTAGCGTGGCGCCACGCTAGGCAATAAGTTGAGTTTATTATCGTCTGTACAGTATGTAAATTAGGTACCGTAAGTCTAATACAGCACTAATTTTATACATTTCTTGTGAAAGAAACACTTCTTATTCAACGGCCATAAAAATTATTTATATTAATGATGTCTCCAAAGGTCAAGTTATTTTTCTGCGAAAAATTATTTATCA
>NW_019385250.1:363437-366296 GCF_000671375.1 Centruroides sculpturatus | reverse complement strand
ACATGTGGAAGCAGTTGAGTCAGAGATAGATGCTTCGTTTACAAACAACACAACCGTTTATTAAACACGAAAGAAGCTTACAAGATTACTGCGATCTTGGAAGTTCTACGTCGGCTGCGGTCGCTGGGTCTTCCTCTCCTGTGGTTCCACGATAGTCCCATTTTGAAGGAGTGTCCCTTGTTCGAGAATGAACCATTCCATCACGTCTCGATGACTCAGGGACGATGCGGTCGACTTCCGTTGAGGGAAAGATGTCGATCCGAGGTCGGGAGATAGAGACGAAGATGGGTGCGAGACACACACACAACAACAGGTCCGTCACTTGGAACTTTCGGGAGAAGAAGCCGTCGCGTCCTTGAATTTCCGGGGTTTTATCCGTTTTCTCTCAGATTCCCCTTTCTGATTGGTCTCCCGTCGTCACCTGATGACAATTTGAAACCTTTCGGGGGCGCGGGAGAGGTCAAAATCGAAGTTTAATTCGATCTCCAACCGGAAATGGTCGACGGACTTACATTCTTCTATTGTCTAGAAGTTAGCGTCGCGTTTTCATATCATAAAAATCTATTTCTAACTACTATATTTTTTTCTCTAAAACAATTATTTTCCGCGAATTTTAGTGAGGGTTCGGACCTGTCCAGAGCCTCACAAACAGTATGATTTGCCATGCAACGCTTTTTGTGTTCTGTAAGTAGTTAATAAAATAATGTAATGCTCTGTATTCTCATGCTATATGTATTACTTCTTGGTACAATTAAGAAGATTGATAAAAGCTATGCATTACATTATTTTGGGAAGTGGGTATGTGCAACAGCGTTATAGAATATTACAGGGAGTGGGATGGTTAATTAAAAGGTATAAAAATAGCATTGTGTAATTTATGAATAATCCCCATCTCTTAAGTTAATAAAAAGTTTAAAAGTTATTGATATCAATTTAAGCTATGATAATACTAGATCAATCAGCAAATTTATGCAATATAAATTCTGCAGTGTTATTGGTATAAATAATAATAAGTATTATTTTTATTATTATTTATTTTTTGTAGCATTTTCATTTGATACATTTCAAGTTTGTACAGTGAAGACACTGCTAATTGGTCACCTGCCAGGTCATGTGACAGGTGACGTTTCCGTGATGGCGGGAGGTATAAAAGTGAAGGTTCAACCTGTCAGAGGCACTTTTTTTCTTCTTCACCTTCATGCTCCTTGGACATTACCCCTTGGAATGACTTTGAGATGAAACGAGTGAGTGTGAAGTCATGTGGAATTTCAGTTAGGACAAAGGAAAGATTGTATGTTGTTAAACAAAAAAAAATAATCCGATTCCATCGACAAGAGATTGCAGGTAGATTGGCATGGAGGATAATAAGGTGAATAGATGCGCATTAAGAGAACCTAATGTGACTATTATTATTTTAAATTATGTGGTTGTAAATTTTTAAAGCACATGAATTTGAATAGAGGGATTGAAAGGAAGAGAATCGTCAGAAGAGAAAAGTCCCAGAATCAGTGCCAAGAGGAGTATTCCTACACGTGGTGTAAGTAGTGTAAACGTGGTACATGTATTTACGCATCATCGAGGGTGCAATTAATGTTTATGTTGGAGTTACCTCGACCAATTGTTAGTCAATTAAGCGTGGAAATGAAGTGGTGTCCGTTATAGTGTTAATTCTTTATGTTTCTCTTTGTAGTTATTAAACATGTTTGTCAACATTCTCATTGTAATTTTGTAAAGTCCTCAGTTTATTTCCCATTATGTAAGCTCGATATATTCCGATATATCCAAGATACTACACAGTAAATTTATATGCATGCATTAACTTTCTATAACAATGGGATCCAAAATTGGTTGTACACAGAGATAAATGCTTGAATAACAAAGCATATTATGTGAAACATTAGAAGACCAATGTACCATGTTCATATTTCAAACTGTTTCTGTTCATTGTAGTCTTCAAATAAAAATCTTTTTGATCATGCTTAATTGATATATAAGTATTTCAAAATAAATTTATATATTTGACTTGTGAAAATTTTTAATAAATTCAAGTGATAAATAGCAACATTCAATTTAAAATTCCTTACATTTATTAATTAATTTGCAATTTTAATTTTAACTAAATATGATTTAATAAATAACATTTAAAACATTTACCAGAATATACTGTGTGCTACATAAATCATCATCTGGAATATTCAATTGTTCAAATGTAATCTTAATAGTATGACCATTTTGAACAGTGATTGTCCAATTGCATGGAGGTCTTCCATACTGTGGATATGCATCAGATATATTTAATATTCCTCTGGAAGCAAATATATTTCCCCCACATTCTAAAATGATAATTTAAAAAATAATATTGAGTAAATGTTTTCAAAAACAAAAATTTTCTAAAAAGTTTTCTTTAAAACAGATATTAAAAATTTAAATATAATGATAATATAAAATTTATATTTACATATATTTTCATATATTTACATATAAATGTTATAGAAAAGTTTCAAATGTAAAGAACATTAGAATAAATATAAACAAATATCAGGTCAGTCCATAAGTTCATGTGTATTTTTATCTACAAAAAAAGCAACAAAAAATTTTAATTAAATTTTATTTCAATCTATAATGTATTCACCATTATTTTCTACAATTTCTTGCTATCTTGATGGTAGCTATTTAATCCCGTCTTTGTAAAATGATTTCAGTTTTGAATCAAAATATTCAGAAATAGCCTTTTTTACATTGTTCTCATCCTCAAAAGTTTTCCCTTTTAAAAAATTCTGCAAACTCTGAAAAATATGATAATCACTGGGAGCAATATCTGGCAAATATGGTGGATGAGGTAAAATTTCCCAGTTGAAG